>NW_011371366.1:111552-112664 GCF_000150735.1 Paracoccidioides brasiliensis
AAAGATTAAACACCTCCACAAACTCTCATAAAGCATAAAAAAATATAAAAAACATATTCATATATCTTTTAGTTGCGTATCGAAAATATTTATCTTATTGGAAGTTAGAATGGATCAAGACCTATTTCCTAACTTATTTTGAAAAATATATTTTTAATTAATTAATTAAATATTATTTTTTATTTTTTATTTATTATTAATATATAATAAATAATTTATTAAAATATAATCTGAGTATTTAATTAAATTACAAAACTTATATTTATTAAAATTTATATAATTTTTAAAATTTCTTATATAAAATTTAAAATAATTATATTTAAACTTTAATTATATTATATAAGTAATATTTTTTTTATTTATTAATATAAGCTTTTATTTTAATTTTTATTTTATATTTTTATATTAATTATTATTATTTTTGCTTTAAAACTTTATTTACTTATTAAAATATAATTTATTAATTTTTTATATAATATTAAAAAATTATTTTATAATTATTTTCTAAATTTTAGTATTAGTTTTTCTACTAAATTTACTTTTTATTTTTATAATATCTATATGAGCATATGTTTAAAATAAATAAAAATAATATATTTTTATTTTTAAATTTATTTATATATTATTAATACTTTTTTAAAAAATATTAAATAATTAATAAATGTTTTCTTTTCAAAATTATTAAAGTTTCAAAAGTATATTTTTATAAATTAATATTATAATTAATTAATTACTAAATTATATTATTTATTAAATTATTTATATTATTTTATTTGATAAAATTTTAAATTAAATAATAATTATAAGAAATTTTATATAGAAATTATATAAAATATATACTTATATCTGTTGATACTATCTAATATTATATTTAAATATATTATACTACTATAGATTGAAAATTTTTACTTTTTAATATTTGAGTTTAAATTATTAATTTTTTTTATACATTAATTAAACTTCTAAGATTTAAAAGATTTAGTTAATATATCTTAAGTTATTAGAATCTTTTTTTTAAATATATAAAAATATAAATATAATTTCTCTTTTTTTTACTTTTATTTGATATTGACAGCTTTTAACTCTATATTTTATTTTATTAATATTATAAT
>NW_011371366.1:112674-129251 GCF_000150735.1 Paracoccidioides brasiliensis
TAATGAAAATATACATATTGATTTTATATTTATTTTGAAAGATTAAGCTATATACTACTTATATGAAGAAAAAATTTTTAATATAGATAAAATTAGTCAATTTTTAGCAATTTTTCTATAAAAAATTGCATTTTTTTTACTAGTTTTTTTTTAATAACTAGTATTTTTTTTTTTATCTTTTTGTATCTTAAAAAGTGTTTATTAAAATTTTATTAGTTTATTATATATTTTAAAAAAATCTAATCTAATTACTGAACTAGTAGTAAATCAGAAAAATTTTATCAGAGCTTATTAAATCAAACATATAAAAACTATAGATAAAAGTTGAAACATAGAAGAAACCGCTCTCTATATTTGAAACAAAGAAAAAATTTTTTATAAAAATCTATTATAAACTTTCTGAATAAATAATTAAAAAATTTAAAAAAAATTAAATTAATAAATAATTTTATAATATTTATGTTAAAAAATCAATTAAATAAAAAGAAAAATTAGAAGATTATTAATATTTTAATTTTACTATCAAAGCAAATTCATAAGATTATCAAGTTTACAGTGAATATAATCAGCTTAATTAGATATATTTTACTTTAGTTTCAAACTAGTTAATTTAAACAGAAAATTTTTATTCAGATTCAATTAGAAGTAGTATAGAATATAGTTAAGAAGTTTAATTTTGTATAAGTAACTACTATTTCTATTTCTACTTCTGCTTAATCAATGTTTTTGAAAGTTTCAAAATCTAAGAAAAAAAACTTTAAAATTAAAAAAAAGAAAAACTTTAAATAAAAAAAGTTAACTCAGTTAAGAAAATAATATCTTATATTAAAACTCTCAAATAGAGAAGAAATAAATTAATTTCAAAGCTTAAAAATAATTTTTAATTTAAGAAATAAGTTAAATTAATATCTCTTAATAATAATAAATAAAAAAATAATTTCTATAATTAATACTTTTTTATTAGAAATGCTGTAGTAATTATTATATTGTCTGAATTATTAGCTAACTTTCTTATTAAAAATGAGAAAAAATAAAGATTTCTACTTGAATAAAAACTAAAAGTAGAGATTAAATAAGATAAAGATAAAAAATAAGAAAAATTAATTATTTATAATATTTTCAATAAAATTTCTACTTATAAAGAAAATATTATAATATTAAAGAAAGAAATAAAAAATTATAATTCTTTAATTCAACTTAAAAATAATTTTATTTGACTATGTAAATCTAATATCAGATAAAAAAAATAAAATTATTATTAATTATAATTAATTTTTTAGAATAGATAAAAATTTCATTATTTTTCATAGTTGATCAAATATTAAAAACTTTTAAATATATTAAATTTAAATCTATAGTTAAGACTAATATTTAATAAAAAAAAATATTAAAAATAAGAATATTTTATAAAAGATTATATATACTCTATAGTATATGAGATTTATAAAAAAAATTATAATATAATAAATTACACTTATATCATATATAAAGTGAAGAGTAAATCATGTTCTTATATTATAATTAAATATAAAAATTGCAAGAAAAATTATATATCAACAGCTTTAATTTACTTTTTCTATTTAAAGGATAAAAAAATAAAGTATTAAAAAAGAACTGAGGAAATAAAATATTTTCTAATAAAAATAAAGTAAATTTTCAGTTAGAAAATAGAATTAAAAAAAGAAATTCTCAAGTAAAAAAATCATTAGAAAGTCTTCAGTAAAAATTAAATAGATTATCAATTTAATTACTTTTATAAAAATAACTAGTTTTAGATATTAAAAATTTATTTCTATAGAAGCTGTTATAATTATTAATAATAGTAAATCTTAATACTAAAAAAATAATATTTATTAATATATTTATTTAAATGTTTACTATGATAAAAAAATAAAAAAAAGTAAAAATTTTCTTTTAAAATTATATTTTTATAGAATAATATAGAAAGAAGTAATATTTCTATTTACTTTTATTTAAATATAGCTTTTATTTAGAAAATTAACTTCATTTTAGTATAAGAAGAAAATTTAAATATTGAATATCAATTTTATATTTTATATTTTAATTATTATTGTTTTTAATCAGAAAAAAATAAATTTAAATCTAAAGTAATTATATATTTTAAAATTAGTTCAAGATTTCAATTCAATTTAAGATATAATATAATTTTAGATTCTAATATTCTAGTTGATAATATTAGAAATAATTTTAATTTAATTAAATTTATTTAGCTAGTTAATATCTATAATTAAAATTTTTTACAAGAGAATAATAATAGCTAAAAAGTAAATAGAGTTTTTTTAATTTATCAATAAATAAAAAATTAATTATAAGTAGAGATTTCAATACTTATCACTTAATAGTAAAATGATAACTTTACTTAATCTATAAGAGCAAACAAATTAACAGTAATATCTTTATCAAAATTTAGTCAATTTTTAAAATTTTAATTTAAAAATGCTTTTATTTTAATACTTTTATTGAAATTAATTAGTTTCTCAATTTTTATACTATTCAGATAAGATTTATAGAGTTGATTGTTGAAAATATACTTTTCTTTATAAAATGAATATTTAATAATAATTTCCATCATCAATTAACAACATTTGATCTAAAGAGTGTGAAAATTGAATGATTAAGAGATTGATTAGATCAAAACAATCTACATAGTTTTCAAAAACATTCATCACATCATTATTGAGGAAAGGTACATCTGGGGTCTTTGGAAACTCTGTCAATTTTGATTTTCTTATCATCACATCAAGTACTCTACTCACACTACTTTAATTAAAGTTTGTCTAGATACAGCAGAAAAGATATTTGTGAAAAGTAAAAAGCACATGACCTAAGAACTCTGCATTTAATCTCTGTAGACTATGAGCTAAAGATTAGAACTAGCTAGATATAGCTGAGAATAAGAGCAAGTTAGAACTAAGTACATACTTATAAGACATCTCATAGAGTTGAGCTTTAACTAATTCTTTAACAAACTGAATAGAGCTCAGTTAAGACTCAGTTGAAATCAACTAAAGCTTTAACTTAATCTGATTAAGCTTTAGAGAAGGTATTTTAGTGAGATTTGCAGATTTCTCTTAGAATATTAGTTTTTTTGATTTTCTCTTTAAAAAGTTAGAAAAATCTTATCTAAATTTAACTTTTTCTTTGATAAAAATAAATTTATATATTAAATCTACATCTATTTTAAGAAATTAAGCTACATACTAATTATATAGAGAAAATTTCTTTAATATAGATAGAATTAATCAGTTTTTAATAATTTTTCTATAAAAAATTGAAATTTTTTTACTAGTTGTTAGGCTCAGCGTCCGACCGAGCCCGACCGAAGGCCGGTGCCCGGTTAGACTCGACGTCGGATTAAGCTCAGCGCCCGATTAGGCCTAATCCACATCACGTGATCACATGACCATGTGGGTGGTTATATTCCATGTGGACCTTCTTTCATCTCATCAAGCTTAGTATTTTGTTATATAGTAGTTAGCAATGCAGAGAGTCTTTCTTCTTATGCAGCTTGCATTCACTCTCTAACATAATACTAAGCTTTCCTTCTACCTTCTCATTCAGATTTCAGTGAAAAATTTGAGTGTCTCAGTTGAATTAGAATCTGCTAGTTCAGAGTCTGACAATGCATTAGATCAATTGCTAAGACAATAGCACTGTCAAAGACAACAGCTCAATCCAACATCAGATGATCATCACAGACTCTCAACCCTCTGAAAGAGGCTGAAAGAACTGATGATATCTTCTAACAAAATCAACTAATCAATCATGCATCTCAATTAAGAAATTCAGAGAGATAATTCATTCAGACAGTAACTATATTTATAATAAGTTGACAGTGATCTTTGATAACATCTTTGACAATGAAAAAACATTGAGAGATACAATCATATGTCTGAGAATGAAATGAAATATTGCTATTAATCAGACTGCTGTCAAGAAAAGTCAGATTGATAAGCTAATTGCTGAACATGATTAACTTAGTTACACTTTAATTCACATGATAGTCAGCAATCAAGCAGCAAGTGAAGATGTCATCTTCTCTTAGACTATCAGAAGATTTGTCAAAATTGATGATTTGAAATATTTCACTGATAGCAAGAAGCTAAAATTTGAACACTGACTCTTTCAGATGAAGAACAAGCTTCAGAAGAATGCTGATCATTACTCTACTAAACACATGAAAATAGTGTATATTGAAAAGCAGACTGATGAAAATGCAGTATGTCACATTGCACTCTGTATGAAAGAAAATCACTCTGAGCAATATCAAATCACAGAAGAGATGTTTGAGCATCTCAAGTCAATATATGAGAATGCTAACAAACTGCAAAAAGTCAAAAGTAATTATCACAAGCTGATTATGCACAATGAGAATAATTATCATGAATTTGTCATAAAATTTTTACATCTGGCAGAGGAGGTCAAGATTATCAGAAAGAATTATAAGATAGACTTCAATGATAAGCTGTTTTTTTGATTTTTAGAAGATGATAGCAGTAGTCAATGTGATCATTGATACATATACTGAGTTTCAGAAAATCTGTATACAGAGAGCTCACATTCTTCAGACAATCAATATCACTTAGAAATCAAAGAGTTTGCAGAAAAATGAGTTTAATATCTTCAAGCAGAACACTCTGTAGAATGTCAACAGTTAAACATCTTTCAGCATATTTATAATAAAATCCTCTACTGTGAAGGCCTAGAGCTCTCATTCAGATATTCAGTGCTACTACTGCAAAAAAAAAAATCACATTGTCAGAAACTACTCTGCAAAGCAAAAGTCTCAGTAAATAATTATTAAGCTCATAAAAAATAATACCTCTGAGTCTTCAGCAGATTCAGAAAAAAAATAAGTCTGAAAGAGGACTTCATCTTCAATAGTTCAATAGTCTGTGAGAGATTTGAGATGAAGAACTTGATTGAGTGGAAAAGCTTTAATATATCAATCAAATTAGTTTACAACAAAATTATTACTTCTACAAATTCTCTTGCTGATACTGAAGAAAATGATGTGAATTTTATTGATATTCAATATATCATAGAATTGACAAGATTCTTTAATAGAAAGTTTCAAGAACTCTTACTTAAATATCATATGAAGGAATACAATGGCACTTCTGATGGGGTGATAGATCACACATTGACTTTAAACCTCTGAGTGAATGACTGGAGATTTCAGAATGTCTCTCTGCTGATAACAGACCTAGACTAGCACTCTGTCATCCTGGAACAGAAGTGATTGACAGTACAGAATATATGATTTAATGTTAAAAATTAATATCTGATTTGACTGAGTGAACAGTATATCTCTGAACAGATAATGGAGCTGATGTTGAAGATAGTACTTTGCTCAATATTGAACTGCTCAGACTCTAAGTCTGAGCATTAGACAGATATGAAACAAAGAGAGATCAAGCAAAATAAGAAGATTAGATAGAAGCATCAGACTCAGTTCTGCAGATTGAAAGAGATTAGCTCAGTTATAATATCTAAGACAAAACAGAAGTTGACCTGAGAGAAACCAGCTTTACAGATGATGAATATGAACTTCATTGAGATTATTTTCTTTCATAATTATATGAAGAACAACAAGTTAACAGTCTTCATAACCAGTCTATATGAAATTGATAAACAGCTTGAGAAGAAGCAGAGTTTAGTGAGAGCTAAGAATGAGTCTGATGAGAAGCTGATCAACAACTTATCAGAATGATTGAAAAATTAAAAAAACTGTTTCTTAAAGAAAGCATTAGATGAATTGCCCTCTCTACAAAAGAATGTTGATTTTAAAATAGAGCTTCAGTCTGATGTTGACCTCACTCAGAGTGTTGAACATGCATCTCTATATAAGATAAATCAAGAGAAACTAAAGACAGTGAAGATCTATCTTAGAGTCAATCTAGCAAAGAGTTTTATCATTTCAAGTTCAGCTCTCTATGCCTTCTCAATTCTGATTGTCTGTAGTAGGAAAAAGCTATGATTTTATGTTGACTTTTGCAAGTTGAATGCTATAATCAAATAAGATCAGTATCTCTTGTCTTTAATAGATGAGCTGATAGACTGACTCAATGAGATGAAATACTTTATAAAACTGAACATTCAGCAAAGATTTCATTGCATTTGAATGAACTTTGAGTCTGAAAAATTAACTATTTTTAGAATCTGCTATAAAATCTATAAATATTAAGTAATTCTCTTTGATTTTACAAACATCTCTGCCTGCTTTCAACAGTTTGTTAACAGTATCTTCTTTGACTATCTGAACAAGTTTATAATAGTATTCATAAATGATCTTCTAATCTATAGCAAGAATCTGGAGGAGCACAAGCAGCAGATAAGCTCAGTGCTAGACTGACTAAAGATAACTGATTTGCAAGCCAGCATTTAGAAATGTGAATTCACAGTCCAGAGGACAAAATATCTAAAGTTCATCATTAGTACAGAAGGGATTGAGACAGACTCAGAGAAGACAGCTGTTATTGTGAAATGATAGATTCTCATCACAGTCAAAGAAGTTCAGTCATTTCTAGAATTTTGCAATTTCTACTAATGATTCATAAGAAATTATAGCTGTATCACAAAATCACTGTATCAGTTGATGAAAAAGATTACTTCATTTGTGTGAACATCAAAATGTAAATCAGTCTTTGAAAAACTAAAGAGATAGCTGATAAAGACTTCAACACTGTATTACTATGACTCTGAGTAAGAGACTTGTATTGAGACTGACATCTCTAACAGAGTAGTAACTGGAGTACTAAGTCAAAGATTTGAAAATAACCTTTGACACTTAGTAGTCTTCTATTCAAAGACAATGAATAGTGCAGAGCTTAATTATAAAATTATGATAAGAAAATGCTAGCAGTAAGTCTTATAAGAATGATGGGTAGATTTTGAAGAACTACAATGAGAGAAATGATTCAAGATTCTCATTGATCATCATGTACTGAAATACTTCATGATTATCAAGAAGCTGAATGCATGTCAAGTCTGCTGAGCAGAGTTTCTCTCTCATTTCTACTTTGAAATCAAGTATCAATCAGATAAGATCAATCTACTAGTAGATTCACTAAGCAGATCTGAGCAGATTAGAAGGCAACAAAATAGCTGTATGCAGATTCTTTTAGAATCAGAGACTTTTGACCTTCAGATCACTCTCTGTATACATATTACTAGCATCAACTTCTTAGAGAAAGAGAGTATTGCTGAATGCATAGTGTCTTTAAATAAAATAGTCATCTCAATTGAGCCTCTGTAGCAGCAGACAGATGATGAGAATAGTCTCTATACAATGAAGAACAATGTGTTATGATACAATAAAAGACTAGTAATGTCTGTTCAGAAAAAGAAAACTCTAATAGTCAAGCTACTGCATAAAATTCATGATCAAGCTTCAACAGCATACTCTGAAGAATGAAAGACTCTGACTCTGATGCAATCATATTATTGATAAGTCATTTAATGAACAGACATTCTACACTACATTCAGAACTCTCATATATGTCAAATTAGTAAAATTTTAAAAGATAAAACTTCTGATTTGCTAAAATTATTATCAATATCAGAACAGATATGGCAGCATTATAAGAGGTTGAACCCTTAGATTCGCTCTGGCTGGCTGACTCAGCCTAGCCATCATTTGCATGTGCGCATGTGATCATGCTATGTGAGCTTGCTTAAGTTTGAGTTCTCATCTCATTCTTTTCTTCCCTTTCTCAAGCAATTCATCCTTGTTATATAGAAGGACTAGCCTCTAGTTCTTAGAGCTTAATTCTTTACATTATAAATTGCTTCACTTCTTTCATTGATAGGCCACTGAGAGTCTTAATTCTGTATTACAAAGCTCAGCAAACATGCTGACATATGATAGACTATTGAGAGTCTTAAATTCTACATCATGAAGTTCAGTGATAGCACTGGTATATGAATAGACTAGGTTAGCAATCATGCTAACAAATGAATGAGCAACATTGAAAATGTCTAGCTGAACAAGATAAAGCAGCAGACTTGTACAACAAATATACAAATAAATCAACTTGAACAACAATGGATGGCCTTTCTTCAATAGCAGGAACAGGTTCAGCATGAGAACAGGGATTTAATAGCAGCTCAGCAAGCTGAAATAGCTAATCTACAACAAGCTTTGAACACTCTAACATCAACTCTCTCTCAATTGAACCTGCAATCACTCATTGCAGTCAGAAGATCAAAGATCAAGCTACTGAACTGTGAGAAGTATGATGATTTTAATCTGAAGCACTACTCTCAGTGAGAGCTAAAGCTTCAATCAAAACTTAAGGTTGATGGAAAAGCTTTAGATAATAATGAGAAATGTGCTTAATATGTGTACTCAAGACTGGAAGAAATGGCAGTAGCTTGAGTTTATCTCTGAGTTGAGAATAATAAGAACAAGATTAACTTCACAGTAGAGAGCTTACTGAAGCAAACATGCATGCTCTTTAGTGATTCTGCACAACAGGAAAAGACTATGCAAAAGCTCAACAATCTACAACAGAGTAGAAGAGCTCTCTTCAACTTTCTGCTCAAATTTAATCAGCTACTGCTGGAAACTGGTGGTCATAGATGAAATAATCATGTTAAAAAAAGGTATTTGAAATCTGCTCTAAGCATGGAGCTGAGAGAAGGCATGATGGGTGTAAGGAAACCATCTCTCTATGAGAATTACTGCAAGAAGCTTAGATTAGTTGATCATCAACTCTCTGAGCTTAAGACTTTAAGACAATGGTCTAAACATTGTGAGGACAGATCTTCTTCAGATCATACAACATCTAATCCACACTCTCTACTTTGTCATACTGTTCTTGATTGATGAAATCAGTCTCAAGCTTCTGCTGATGATCTGATAGATCTCTCTTCTGGTGCTGTGATCTCAAGCACTCACCACATCAAATTGATAAATCAGACAGAGGTTAATTGACAAAGAGAGCAAGGCCTGTGCCTGAGATGTGAAGTCAGAGGTCATATGATTAAGAGCTGTCTGTTCAAACCTCTCAGACACCTTGCCACCTCCACAATAGCTAAGGTGATCTCTGAGCTGGTACTGGATGATGATGATGTGGATATGAGTGAGGATTTAAGAAAAAAAGTAGCTCCAATCAAAAGATACTGAAAGAAGTGAAATAAGAAGCTTATAAAAAAGCAATGAAGAGGATTTAAATCTAAGATGATATTCAAACCTTTTACTGTTGATGCTCTAATAGATAATGCCTTTTCAACTAGAGCAATAATAGACAGTAGATGTAATGTCTATGGTCTTATTTCTCAATCCTACATTAACAAGCATAAGCTCCTGTGCATTGAAATTCTCTCTGTTAAAATGACTGGCTTTGAAGACTCTATGAAACTCTTCACAAGCATAGCGACTGGCATTCAAATTCATATAGATGGTTATGTAACTGAATGAGCCTTTCTCTACATGGTAAATGAGTTACATGGTCATGATATGTATCTAGGTGACCCCTGGCTGGTCCAGCAAAAGGCGACTGTGATTTTTCATCAAAGAATTGTGAGATTTGAAGAGAGTGGTATAGAGGTAAAGTCTAGTTCAAACACAAAAGCTGATATGATTCTCATCTCTGCTGTAAGCTTCTCTAGGCTTGTGAGCACTCAAGAGAAGCAAAACATCAAGATCTTCACTGTCAGTTTGACTGATATTCAAAAGACTCTAGAAGTGAAATCAAAGATTGACTCTAAAGAAAAACTATCTGAATATTATTATGAGTTTTTAGATGTATTTGATAAGAAAGCTGCTGACACTCTACCTCCACTTTGTGGCTCAGATAGAGATCATGGGATTGAACTGATTAAAAAGGCTGATAGTAGTGTGGAATAACCCCCTTGAGGCCTGCTATATAATATGTCTCAAGAGAAACTACTGACTTTGTGAAAGATTCTTACAGATTATCTAAATAAGAATTTTATTAGACTTTTAACAAAATCATCTGAAAGAATTGATATTCTTTATCATTAATTAGTGAGACTCTACAGTGAATTAGACAGGCTAAATGATTCACTAAGCTGGACATTATTGCAGCTTTTCACAAGATTTGAATCACAGAAGATGATGAGTGGATGACAGTCTTTAGAATCAGATACAGGCTATTTAAGTAGCTGGTTACACTCTTTAGTTTGGCCAATGCTCTAAGCATATTTCAAAAATATATCAACTGAGCATTATATGAATATCTAGACGACTTCTGCTCAGTCTATTTAGATGACATCTTGATATTTTCCTCAAGAAGCTTACAGAAGCATTGTGAGTATGTACAAAAGATGCTTATGCATCTACAGAAAGCAGGCCTGCAGGCAGACATCAGAAAGAGTGAGTTTAAGATGAACAGCACAAAATATCTTGAATTCATCATTGAAGTGAGCAAGAGTATATGAATGAATTCAAAGAAGATTAAAGCTGTTTTGAAATAAGTAATATCTACTACTCTTAAAGATATATGAGGATTTTTAGACTTTGCCAATTTCTATAGATGATTTATCAGAGATTTCTCAAAGATTGTGATCTTACTGATGATTCTTACATGCAAGAATGTTTCTTTTTTGTGAATGAGCAAGACTGAGGAAAGCTTTTAAGTGTCTAAAATCAATGTTTATCTCTGCTTCAATTCTGCTTCAATTTGACTCTGACTGTGAGACTATATTGAAAACAGACTTCTCAGATTATGTTTCAGAAGAAGTGCTGCTACAATATGATGAGCAGAGTATTTTACATTCATGTGCCTTCTTCTCTCATAAGCATTTACCTGCAGAATGCAACTATGAGATTCATGATAAGAAGTTTTTAGTAATAATTGAGTGTTTAAAGAAATGGAACACTGAGCTACAAAGTGTAAAGAAATTCAAGATCCTCACAGATCATAAGAATTTAGAATACTTCATGACTACACACAGACTAAATGAAAGACAGTTACATTAAATGAATATTCTCTATCAATTCAACTTCAGAATTGATTACTGATCAGAGAAGTTGAATACTGAACTGAATACTCTATTGTGAAGAGAGCAGAACATGTCACAGAGCACTGATGATGAGAGAATCAAGCAAAGACAAGCTCAACTACTTAAGTTTAATGTACTGACATCTGAAATAGAATCAATAGTGACTGCTGCCAGTGTGGAACTTGAGATGTCTCTTCAAGCTCAGTGAAATGAGATCTGCAAAAATGACAAGATTCTGCAGCATCTGAAGCAAACTCTTTATGAGAAAAGATTTAGATTTTCTTCTGAACTCAGCATTAAGATCTCTGTCTCTAAGTGCTCTTTAAATGAGAATGAGAAGCTTCTCTTTTGAGATTGTAAGTGAATGCCAGACTTTGAACCTCTTCAAATCAGATTAGTGTACAAGGCTCATGACTCATCTCTTATCAGTCATCTCAGGCAAAAGCAAACAGCAGAAGTTCTAAGACATGAGTTCTACTGATCAGACTATGTCACTGATGTGAGAAGAATGATCAGAAACTGTTATTTTTGCAGATCAAACACTGAATGAAGAGATCAACATCAGAAACTGCTTAAGCCTCTTCTTATTTCTGAATGCATGTGGCAGGAGCTTTTCATGAACTTTATCATAGACTTACTAAGCTCTAAAGAATATATGAATATCATGATTATAATGAACAGACTAATCAAGAGGGTTATATTAAAAGCAGTTAAGAAAACTGATGCAGAGACAATGGCTAGAGTGTTCCTTCACAACATCATCTCTTAACATGACATCTCTAAGATGATAGTGTCAGATCAAGAGTCAGCTTTCACAAGCATGTTTTGAACTCAGATGTGTGAGAAATTAGACATTAAGAGACAACTCTCCACAGCCTATCACCCAGAGGCTGACAGAGCTATAGAGTGAATGAACTAGATCCTGGAAATCTATCTATGCAAGTACATTAACTTTCAACAGAATGACTGGTGTGAATGACTTCCTCTAGCAGAGCTGGCCATCAATAATAGAGATGCTGTCTGTTAGGGAGCGAATGCGAGCTGCATAAGAAGGATACTCTCTGCGTTGCTAACTGCTATATAACGAAATACTAAGCTTGATGGGGTGAAAGAGGTGCTGGGGCCTGCCCGGGTTATAACCACCCGCATGGTCGTTTGATCACGTGAGAATATTTGGCCTAATCGGGCGCCGAGCTTAATCCGACGTCGAGTCTAACCGGACACCGGGCCTCGGTCGGGCTCGGTCGGGCGCTGAGCCTAACACTATCTCAATGGGTGTAAGTCTGTTCTTTTAACACATCTTTTCCACATCTCCTCCATTGATATAGCTGATGCACCCCCCATTGAAACACCACATAATCCCATTGAGTTTGCAGATGATTACATGAGGAAGGCTCATGAAGTGTTGAAGTGAGCTCAAGTAAAAATGATGAATGCTCAGCAATCTCAAGAGAAATACATAAATAGATGAAGAGACCCAGCTTCAAGCTTTCAACCTGGAGATAAGATCTGGTTGAGCTTAGAGAACATGAGAACTAATCATCTGTGCAAGAAGCTGGATGCAAAATACAATCAATATATCATGCTAGAAAAGATAGAATTTTATACTTATCAACTGAATGTCTCACTCAGCATTCATAATATCTTTAATATAAAGCTTCTACATGCTGCAGTAATAGATTCTCTGCCTAGTCAGAGGCAAACTGACTGGCAGCCACTCACTATAGAGATTCTGAAAGAATCTGAGTTTGAGATTGAGGAAATTCAGAGTGAATGAATCTACCAGAGGAAAAAGCAATACCTCATTAAATGAGTAAGTTGAGCTAAGTCTACATGAAATGACACAAGTCTTCTACAAGAAGTGAAGGTCTTGAACACTTGAGAGGCCTCTCAGCAGGCAAAATTAGATGTAAAGAGAACTTTAAATAGTTGTAAAGACTCACAACAAAGAGAAAGAAGAGAGATATTATAAGAGATTGAATCTATAGATTTGCTCTGACTGACTGACTCAGCCTAGTCATCATTTGCACATGCACACATGATCATACTATATGAGCTTGCTTAAGCTTGAGTTCTTGTCTCATTCTTTTCTTCCCTTTCTCAAGCAATTTGTTCTTATTATATAGAAGGACTAGCCTCTAGTTCTTAAAGCTTAACTCTTTACACTTCACTGCCTCTAGTTCCTCTAGATTCATCTTATATAGAGATGCATATTCAATGCTCTAAGTGAGGTCAACATCAGATTGAAGCTTTATTTTAAAATCAACATTCTTCTATAGAGAGAGCAGTTCATCTGATGCTTTCTTTAAGAAATAATTTCTTTAGTTTTTCAATCATTTTAATAAGTTGCTAATCAGCTTCTCATCAGACTCATTCTCAGCTTTCACTAAATCTCACTTCTTCTCAAGCTATCTATCAATTTCATACAAACTAATTATGAAGACTGTTGACTTTTTGTTCTTCATATAATTATGAAAGAAAGCAGTCTCAATGAAGTTCATATTCATCATCTGTGAAGCTATCTTCTCCTAGATCAACTTCTGTCTTATCTCAAACATTATGACTGAGTTAATCTCTTTCAATCTGCACAGCTGAGTCTGATGCTTCTATCTGATCTTCTTATTCAGCTTGATCTCTCTTTGTTTCATATCTATCTAATGCTCAGACTTAGAGTCTGAGCAGTTCAATATTGAGCAAAGTACTATCTTCAACATCAGCTTTATTATCTGTTCAGAGATAGACTGTTCACTTAGTCAAATCAGATATTAATTTTTAACATCAAATCATATATTCTGTGCTATCAATCACTTCTGTTCCAGGATGACAGAGTGCTAGTCTAGATCTATTATTAGCAGAGAGACATTTTGTAATCTCCAGTCATTCACTCAGAGGTTTAAAGTCAATGTGTGGTCTATCACCCCATCAGAAGTGCTATTGTATTCCTTCATATGATATTTAAATAAGAGTTCTTGAAACTTTCTATCAAAGAATTTTGTCAATTCTATGATGTATCAGATATCAATAAAATTCACATCATTTGCTTCAGTATCAGCAGGACAATTTGTAGAAGTAGTAATTTCATTGTAGACTAATTTAATTGATATATTAAAGCTTTTCCTCTCAATCAAATCCTTCATCTCAAACCTCTCACAGACTATTGAACTATCTGAAGTGAAGTCTTCTCTCAGACTCATTTTTTTTCTGAATCTGCTAAAGATTCAGAGATATTATTCTCTGTGAGCTCAGCAATCATCTGCTGGAACTTCTGCTTTATAGAGTAGTTTCTGACAATGTGATTTTTTTCTTGCAGTAGTAGTACTGAATATTCAAATGAGAGCTCAAGATCTTCTTCACAATAGAGAATTTTGTTGTAGAGATGCTGAAGAGTGTTTAACTGTTAACAGTCTGCAGAGTGTTCTGCTTGAAGATATTAAATTTATTTCTCAGCAAGCTCTTTGATTTCTGAGTGATATTGATTGTCTGAAGAATGTGAGCTCTCTGCACACAGATTTTCTGAAACTCAGCATATATATTAGTAGTTGCATTAACTACTGCTATCATCTTCTAAAGATCAAAGAACAGTTTATCATTGAAATCTGTCTTGTAGTTCTCTATAACAATCTTAATCTCTTCTGTCAAATGTAAAAATTTTGTGACAAATTCATGATAATTATTCTCATTGTGCATAATCAGCTTGTGATAATTGCTTTTGACATTTTACAGTTTGTTAGCATTCTCATATATTAACTTAAGATGCTTAAACATCTCTTCTGTGATTTGATATTACTCAGAGTGATTTTATTTCATATAGAGTGCAATGTGACATACTGGATTCTCATCAATCTGGTTTTCAATGTATATTATTCTCATGTGTTCAGTAAAGTAGTGATTGACATTCTTTCAGAGCTTGTTTTTCATTCAGAAGAGTCAGTGTTCAAATTTTAACTTCTTACTGTCAGTGAGATGTTTTAAATCATTAATTTTGACAAATCTTTTGACAGTTTCAGAGAAGATGACATTTTGACTTACTGCTTGATTGCTGACTATTATGCAGATTAGAATATGACTAAGTTCATCATATTCAGCAATTAACTCATCAATCTAACTTTGCTTGACAGCAGTCTAATTAGTAATGTTATTCTATTTCATTCTCAGATGTGTGATTGTATTTCTCAATGTTTTTTCATTGTCAAAGATGTCATCAAAGATTGCTATCAACTCATTATAAAGATGATCACTGTCTGAGTGAATTGTCTTTCTGAATTTCTCAATTGAGATACATGATTGATCAGTTAATCTTATTAAAAGATATCATCAGTTCTTTCAGCCTCTTTCAGAGGATTGAGAGTCTGTAATGATTATCTGATGTTGAATTGAGCTGTTGTCTTTGACAGTGCTGTTGTCTTAGCAGTTGATCTTATAAGGGGTTGAACCCCTAGATTCGCTCTGGCTGGCTGACTCAGCCTAGCCATCGTTTGCACGTGCGCACGTGATCATGCTACGCGAGCTTGCTTAAGCTCGAGTTCTCATCTCATTCTTTTCTTCCCTTTCTCAAGCAATTCGTCCTTGTTATATAGGAGGACTAGCCTCTAGTTCTTAGAGCTTAACCCTTTACAGATCTGATGCATTATTAGACTCTGAACTAGTAGATTCTATTTCAACTGAGATATTTAAATTTTTCACTGAAATCTGAGTAAGAAGGTAGAAGGGAAGCTTAGTATTATGTTAGGGAGCAAATGTGAGCTGCATAAGAAGAAAGACTCTCTGCATTGCTAACTGCTATATAATGAAATACTAAGCTTAATGGGATGAAAAGGGTGCTGGGGCCTGCGTGGATTATAACCACCTGCATGGTCGTATAGTCACGTGATGTGGATTAGGCCTAATCGGGCGCCGAGCTTAATCCGACGTCGAGTCTAACCGGGTACCGGCCTTCGGTCGGGCTCGGTCGGACGCTGAGCCTAACATTAAAAACTTTCTGAATGAGAGATTAAAAAAAAATAAAAAAATATATTAATAAATCAAGCTAAATAGCTTGATAATCTATAGATTATAGCATCTATCTTGAAAAATCAAGTAGATGAGGAGAAAAATCAGAAGATTATTCATCTTTTAATTTTAATATTAAAGTAAATTCATAAGATCATTAAGTTCAAAGTGAATATGACTAGCTCAATTAATTATATTTTACTTCAGCCTTAAACTAGTCAATCTATATAGGAAACTCTCACTTATCTCACTCAAAATCAATTAAAAATAGCATAGAGTGTAGTTAAAAAGCTAACTTTTACATAAATAGCTACTACTACTATTACTACTTCTGCTCAGTTAGTGCCTTTAAAAGTCTTAAAGAAAAAAAAAATTTAAAATCAGAGAAAAGAAAAATTTTAAAACATGAAAAATTATATTAGTTAAAGAAATAATATTTTATTTTAAAGCTCTTAAATAAAGAAGTAATAAATCAAGTTTAGAGCTAAAAAATAATTTTTGAGTTAAAAAACAAGCTAAATCAAAGTTTATTCTCAATAGTAATAAATGAAAAGATAATTTCTACAATCAATATCTCTTTTATAAAAAACTTTATA
>NW_011371366.1:129544-131250 GCF_000150735.1 Paracoccidioides brasiliensis
AATCTTATTATTCTTCATAACTGATCAAATAATAAAAACTTTTAAATATATTAAATTTAGATCTATAGTTAAAACTCTTATTAAATGCAAAAGATATTAAAATTGAAATCACTTTATAGAAGCTAGCAAATATTCTATAACATATGAGATTTATGCAGAATATCATAGTACAATAGATCATACTTATATCATATATGATATAAAGAGCAAATCATATTCTAACATCACAGTTAGGTACAAGAATTACAAGGAAAATCACATATCAACAACTTCAATCTTACAATAGAAAAAGAATAAAACAAGTAAAAATTTTCTTTAAAATTATATTTTTATAGAATAATAAAGAAAAAACTAATATTTCTACTCATTTACATCTAAATATAATTTTTATTTAGAAAATTAATTTCATTTTAAAACAAGAATAAAATTTAGATATTAAATATTAATTTTAAATTTCATATTTTAATTACTATTATTTTTTATTAAAGAAAATTAAAGTTAAATCTAGAGTAATAATATACTCTATAAAAAGTTTAAAATTTTAATTCATTTTAATATATAATATGATTTCAGATTTTGATATTCTAGTTGATGATATTATAGATAAATTCAATTAAATTAAATTTATTCAGCTGATTAATATCTATAATAAGAAATTCTTACAGGAGAATAATAGTAGTTAAATAGTAAATAGAGCTCTTCTTGACTTATTAGTAAATAAAAGATTAATCATAAGTAAAAATTTTAATGCTTATTACTCATAGTGGAATAATAACTACACTCAGTCTATAATAGCAAATAAATTGATAGATTGACTGATCTTGAAAGAATTTGATATGAAATTGATTTATTAATTTATAATAAATATTAAAATCAGATCATGCAGTCATTCAATTTAATATACAATTTTATAATAATGATATAGTTGAGAATTTATTTTTATTTAATCAATATAACTTTGAAAAAGCTCAATTAACAGAGGTCATAAATCATATAATTGTCTTGAGAAAAAAAAAATCAAGAAAAGCTTTTATAAAATATTAGTACTAAATTATCAAAATCTATATTAGAGAATAAAATAACATTAATAACTAATATTATATTATCAAGTATTAAAGATAATATACTCAAAAAGTATTAATCAAACTACTTAAAACTCTGATAATCTAAAACTCTGATTGATAAACATAAAAACTAGCTATAGCTAAAAAAAATTAAAAAGAAAAGTTGATATCTATGAAAACATATAAAGATATCAAAAGTAAGTATTTTCTTTTAATGTCAAAAGAGTAAAAATTAAATGCTAAAATAATTTTCTTAAAGATATAAAAAATAAAGATATTTTTAAAGCTTTTAACTATATTAAAATTTAAAGAAGTAGTAAAGCTTTCTATATTAAAAATATGAATATCAAAATCAAGATTCAAATTGCTAATATATTTTCAAAAAAAAAAATATCAAGTATTTATAAAAAGTGTTATTTTATATAGGTCAATAGAATCTAAGGGAATATATTTTCCTATAAATGCATATTTATGAATATAAAACACAGTAAAAAGTGGTCTGAGATACAATAAAATAGTTAGAAATAGTGAGGTATCTTTACTAGTTTTAATTAGCTTGCTGATCTACTTTATAAACCTTCATATTGCCGTATAGTATATACAAAGCATACCTCGAACCACAAGAAAGAAATTTTTTGATAA
>NW_011371366.1:133702-230788 GCF_000150735.1 Paracoccidioides brasiliensis
TAAAAGAAGAGAAAAAAACTATATATATTTAAAAACTTTTAAAGATAAATGAAAAAAACTCATTGTTAATATACTTAGATAATTTTAAAAGTAAATAAGAATAGTTGAGAGTTGATATAACAGTAAAATATTCTAAACTAGATTTAAAATATGAGATATTTTTATAAAATTTAAAAAAATATGAAGTTTTTAACACTTAAGTTATTTATAATTTAAAAAACTTTTATAAGAACTCTTAAAATTATTTTTTAAAAATCAAATATTAATAATATTTGAATATTTTTAGATAGTCAAACAGCATTGAAAAAATTTTAAAAATATAAAATTTAAATTGATCAAATAAATTTTAAATTAATTTAAAAAATAGTAAAAAAAATTAAGATTAAAATAAAATAATTAAATTTATTTATCTTAAATATCTACTAATATAAATATTCTAAAAAATAAAAAATATATATTTAATAATAAAAATTAAAACTAAAACTTAAAAAGTAACTTAGAAAAATATATTCTAATCATATATTAAAAGAAAAATTAATAAATTATATCTTAATGAATAAATAAATATCTGAGAAAAAATGATAAAAAGTACTTAATATATAAGATATTAAATAAAATCAAAACAAAAGTTTATATTAATAAAATATAGAAAGAAAATATCTTTCTCTCTAATATAATTAATTAAAACTTGAATATAATTATTTTAAATTATATATAAAAAAATTTAAAAATTCTTTAAATGCTGATAGATATAATTTCTATAATAAAGTTAAAAATTTATATTATATATTAAAAAATTACTTATTAAATAATAAGATAAAAAAATTAAAGAAAATTAAATTAATTAATTAATTATAATCTTTTTATTTAATATTAAATTTAAAAAAAGTTTTTAATTAAGTTTATAGAGGAAAAAATATATTTTTAATTAATAAACTTTAATTTCAAATAAATTTGATATTTAATTTATAAAAATTAAAAATATATTTTTAATGGTACTTTTATTAAAAAAATTTTATATTAATTTATTTTATTTTATACTATATTAAGTTTTTTATTTTATTATATAAGAAATATTTATTTTATTTATATTAAAAAAAACTAAATTAAAATTAAAGCTATAATATATTTTTTGTTAAAAAATTATTAAATACTATATTATTTTAAAATAAAACTTTATAACTATATGAATTAATTACTATTTATTAATTAGATTAATAAAATAATTAAATTCTAATTAGTTTAACTAGATAGATATTATAATTATTAACTAAATATATCATTATAAATTATTCTCTGTATGCTAAAAGCATGTATGAATAGTATGTTCTATAATATTACATTCACTGTACTGTGATGCTGCTCACTTTTGTGATTACTTATCAAACTACTTTATTATCTCTCTTTTCTCTGCAATATCTTTTTCTAAATGATTTACATCTTTTTGAACAGTCAAGTCCTCTCTCTGACTTATGTATATATGACATTTTTCTCACTCTCTCTTTTGCTTTGCATTTACAGTCTTCAGCTCTTTGTTTTTTCTTGTTAAAATAATAGTAATATGCATAATCATCTGATATTTTTTGACTAGCTTTTTCAGAACTTGATTAATTGAACTGAGTAGACTCTGTGTATGATGCTTGAGATATTTTTTAATCTTCTCACTCTGAAGCTTCAGTTATTGTATATTATGAGATGTAGTAGTGGCCTAGGAGGTTTGAGAGCTATGTGAGATCTTTAAAGAAATTGATGTATGTATCTAAATATTAAGCTGAGAAAGAATCTGCTCTGAATTGTACAGAGCTAGTTCTGTAGTCTTAAATTTACTCTGAATATTTTTTTCACTTAGAGCTGTTGTATAAACTGAAAAATAGATAGTTAAAAACTTATTTTAATCAATATAATTGATGTTAAGTCTTATTCTCTTCTTAATCTCTTTTCTATATGCTTGCTTCAATGAGGAAAAACAAACAACATCTAAAAACTGTAAGAAATAAGAGAAATAAGCTGATATATAAAGAGAAATAATCAAGTTTTGAGTGCAAAACTGATCAAACTCAGGATTATTATGACTGTCTTGTCTATTGAGAATCAAGAGTCAATATTGATTGATTGTATGAACTTGAGTATGTTTATTGAATATTTTTTTAAGTTAGATTAAACTCAGCTTCTCAATAATTTATTCATTTTCACTGATTTTAATCCTTTAGTTATATAGTAGTCTATTCTCAAATCAAGAATTCTGATATAACTTTCTTTTGAGAATAATCATTGAAGATAATGATCAGTCTGTTAAATTGACTCTTTCAATAATGATAACTCATTCTGTATTTTCAGACTATACAAGCTTCAAATAAAGAGTCTTCTCTGACTCAGCAATCATCTTGACTGTTTCAATAATCTTTATTTGAAACTCATACTCATCAAAGTTGCATATATTCTTCTATACAATACTATATTTCTGAATAGTACTCTGTATAAGCTCAAATCATTCTTGAATTATCTTAGAATCTTTATATAGAGCTTATTAATTATCATACAATTAGAAGAATCAGATTTTTAATTTAGAATAACAGATAATGAATCATTTAAATCAGCTTTTATCAACAGTTTTTGAGTTGAAAGAGTTGTCTCAATTGATAAGAAGAAAATTAGCTATTTCTTGTACAGTGCTTACTCAGAGAGGCTGATCATATTTATTCATAAAGATTATTCACTAAACAAGAGATAATTTCTCAATAGAGATTAGTTTTTGACTTTCTAACTGAGAGTTCTCTTGCATCATACAGCTGTGAAGTTAATGGCAAAGAGTGAAATGAAAGATATTATACAATCTAAAAGCAGCTCTAGAACTAGAAATTTAATTTTTTTTAACTGCTTTAATAGCTAGAGTAAATTTTTCTTTCTTGTATAAAGAATTATCATCTTTGATTGTTGATATTTTGACATTTAATCAATTAAGTAGTTAAATGCATTGTGTAGTGAAGATCTATATCAGTAGATAATTTGTCTTGCTAGATGATTGATTACATTAACTGAGTTCTGTTATATAAACTTATTAAAAAATTAGTTAAAGCTTAATTTTATAAAATGTCTTATAAGTATTTATTTAATTCTAATTTGTCTTTATCAAAACTATGAAAACATCTTAATCAATCTTGATCATATCTCTATAAGCTCTCTTTTATTCTCTCAGATAGCAAGTCTGATAGCATGTCAACACAGTGCTATCAGTACATCTGATCCCTCAATAACATCTAATGTGTTTTAAGCCTTGACATGCATTTGCTTCCTCATACACTAATCACTCAAGAGACCTTATCTCTCCATCTCAATTACTCACTGCACATGTGAACTAAATGACATGAAGTCTTCAAGCTTCTCTACATCAGGAGATAGCTCAAAGAGCATAAATGTCACATCAATATATCTCAATCTATATGATATGATGACTAGTGAGCTTCTAACTGCTTATGAGGCTAAGGTACAGAAATCTCATGCAGAAGCACTAGCTGCTGCAAATATGCTTGATCAGATTGAAGAAGACTTGGATGATATAAAGACAAAAAATCTATTAAGAGCACTGACTCTTGAAGTCATCATGAAGATATTAGTCAAGAACTGATATAATAGAAGTCTAGAAACAGTGAAGCAGTTCATTATAATTAAGTCTACTGACTTTATTGATGCAACTAATACAAGAGCTTCTATCTATGCAAAGACAGTTGCAAACAATATTAATGTAGTAAAAATATCAGCAATTATATCATAGAAATTTCTGCTTAAAAATAACTTCAAAGAAGAAAAAATATCATGAATTCTTATATATCTGCCTTCAGATCATCTAGTCTATAAAGCAAGTCTGATCACTACTCTTAGAAAGCTGAAGACTAAACTTTTAAAGTCTTTGACAGCAGTCATCACAGCAGTTCAAGTTATTTTCACTAGCATTATCATCATTTTTAGAAGCTTATAAGACATGAAGACTTTGTTAGTTAAAAAGAATAATGTAGCAGCTACTCTTATCAATGCTCAAATAAAAAAGAAAGAACATTAAATCATCTGTCTAATTTCTAAACTACTCATGAAGATTAGTAACTATGATGATGAAACTCTGCATCTCTCAGCAGAATTCATAACAGAAGAATTCACACTTTAAATCAGAATTAAGTTTGTTTACAGTTGCTGGACAATAACATACTCTGAAAACTCAACAGTCACTTTTATATTATACTTTTCACAAGAGATAGCAGCAAATCTGTCATCAAAAGTGAAACTATATGAATATCAAAGACCAGTAATCAGAAAGACATTTAAAATTAAAATACAATAATGCAGCAGATGCTGAAAATTTTATCAAGAGAAATACTGTCTCTGTGTCTCTCATTGCAAAAAATACAGCTCTAAGAACCATGTGAAAAAAAATCTGGTCTGTTATAAAAAGAGTAAAGTATGTGAATGTCTTAATCACTGCACTAACTGTCTTGAATTACATGCTGTGGATGATTCATCCTGCTTTGCCAGATCAGAAATAATGAATGAGATTGTTCAAAGACATTTAAAAAATCAGCTGAGAAATATCTACAATGTATAGAATAAGATATACTTAATCAAAACAAATAACAGCAAATGTGATGATCAAGATTCATCAGCAGATTTAAGAGTAAATGACTTTACTGAGTGTAGATCTAATCTCACACTATCATCAAACAAAGTATCAAACATAATATTGAGAATAGCATCAGATACAACATTAAATATAATGCTCAATTCAACATCTAATACAATATTCAACACAACATCTCATGCAATAACACTTTTCTTTCAGCTACTCAATGAAGAAGAACTCTAAATCTTCACAATTTCTATAGATTATGCAAATCAATATAAAAAAAAATAGTTCAGCATATGAGATAATTCTCAATTTAGCATTTAAAAGAAAGACTGATATTCTTCTCATATAGAAACTCTGAATTCACAGAAATCTAAGTTGATATATCTCTAAAAAGCACTCAGTATTCAACTGCTTTATCTCAATTGAAAAGTGGAATAGAAAGTCATAAGTTCTTATCTATGTGTATAAGCACTCACAAATTTATGCTTATGTAGTTCTAGGCCTCTGGAGAGAAAACTGAGATATTTATATGCTGCACATACAGATCTGAAGTCTACAGTTTCAGACAGTCAACATATATAATACATCTTCAGATGCAGAGAAATCTAAATAAGATATTAGCTGTCTTCTCTTTTGATCTTTCTCAGCAATTTCTTTGCTTCTTGCTGATTATTTCAATATCAAGCACTCTGTGTAGCAATCAGAAGTGCTTTCAAACATATGAGCAAAATCATTTCTGCAATAAACTATGAATTTCAACTTTACTCTCATCATGGACTCAGACACTCTCACATATGAGCATAACATGCTAGACCTAGTCTGAGTCATTCTGAAATTAGTTATCAAAGAAATAAATATATAGATTGACAGATCTCTTTACACTTCCTCTGATTATCAGACTCTTCTCATCAAAATCAGTCTTTCATAAGATGCAAAATCTGACAAATCACCTCACCATTTCTATTTTGACATGATAGATGAGAAGGTCTTTAATCAGATACAGAAAATCTATAAATTAAAACTAGATAAACTATATGATATTTTAGAGTATCTCAGTACAGATCAGCTAAATGCTCTGACTCAGAGTATCACAGATGCATTAGTAGCTTCTCTGAAAAGCTTTATCAAGAAGAGTACTAAGCAAGACACAGATCAGCTATGATAAAATAAGAACTGTCAAAAAGTGATGACAATACTACATTGAGTACAGTGTCTAGATTCTAGATTTTTATGAGAAGCAAAAGACAACATAGTCAGAATCATCAGAAAGGTCAAAAGAGAATACTAATGAGATAAGATAGCTGAGATCTCAGTGAGAAAAGATATTTTTAAGATGATCAAATAAGTTCATTCAACTAACTTCTTTTATTCTTTCTCTTTTGTAAATGAAGAGATTAGGCTAGTGTAAACAAACTCTAGAGAGAAAAGAGATTTTCTGCAATGAGTGCTCTTACAAAAGACTGCAAGCAGATAAAATATCTCAGTTAGCTGATCTAATTCATCATCTGTTAAATTATCATTTTATGTTGTCTCAGCACATGAAATACAAAACTCTCTGCTGAACACAGATAATATCACTTCAGAAACTGATGAAGTGCCAACAGAGATGCTATGAAAGACATGATCACATATTAAAATATTAGTGAAAAAACTGTTCAGAGTCTGTCTTAAAGTTGACTGACATTCAATCTTCTTTCAAGAAGTCACATTGATTATGCTGTCTAAGATTAATAAAGATTTAACAGTTCTGCAATTCTACAAATTTATAGCTCTTCTCTCAATGTTGAGAAAGAAATTAAAATGTCTAATAGCTTATAGACTGATCTGAATGACTATATGAGAGAAAATTGTCTATCTTCAGCACTTTGAAGTTCTCTCTGAGTGAGCTGCCTTATATCTAGTGACAGTATAATTTATGATATAGAGAAAATCTGAGCTAATAAAAGAGTAGTCTCTCTTCTTACTCTGAATATCAAGAATGCTTTTGATACTGTACTCAGAGAAAGAATGTTGTGAAGACTAGAAGAATAAAACTAATCATTAAATTTAATTAGATGAGTGAAAAGCTTTTTGATAGAATATACAGATAGAATCTGAATAAATGAACTTCTGAAATAGTTTTTTAATATCTTAGCAGAGTTTTCACAAAGCTCTTCAGTCTCATCTATTCTATTCATGCTGTTTATTCAGCCTCTGTTCTTTCTAAAAACTATATAAAGAAAATGTGCATACTCAGACTATGCAGATGATTTAAAACTACTTAATGCTGAAATCACTTTTGAATAAAATATTGTTACTCTTCAGAAGAATTTCAAGATGTTAAATGATTAAATCAACAATGAAGAACTAATATTTAACTTTGTCAAAACTGAGATAGTGCACTTCACACAGTGCAGAATTCTTTCAAATCTCTCAATTGATTTTAAAATAACATTTGACATTTACTTCATTACAGTAAATGCAGTGAAAAGCTTTATAATATATCTAGAAATCTGACTATATAGAAAACTGAGCTTTAAGAAGCATGTGAAAATCATGAGAGTTAAAATATAATAACAGATGTTTAATAATATACAGATGCTAAGTAACATGACAAGAGGTGTCTCAGTATAACTACTTAGACAATCTGTTCAGATCTGTGTCCTCTCTATGCTCTGCTATGGAGCAGAGATATGATAACCTAAAGTCATATGAATAAAAAAAAAAAGAAAATCTTCAATTAAACAGATTATTTAATCAGAAAGCTAGATTTAATTCTTAGAGATACTTTGTGAGAGATATTGTTAGTTTATAAAATTACACTCATTTCAGCTCTATACTGCAAGCTAGAAATCATGTCAGTGAAAGAGATATTAGACAACTGATGTGCTGTCTTTGTAGTAAAAATTAAAAAGATGAATAAAAAATATCTGCTAGTGAGACACTTCAATAATGTAGCTATCATCTGACTCTATATCACATATTTGTTTAGAGTGTTCAGTTATGCTGATGTGATAGAAGCATATAATTCTCTACTTACATTTTTTTGAATGAGAATTTTCAGAAAAGAAGATTTGCAGATTAAGTATAAGATAGATTGCATAAAGAAATAGACAGCACAAGACTTTAAGAGCTGACTACAACAATATATTTCTTTGAATCTGATAATTTTTACTGATAATTTACAGATAGTATGTTCTCAGTATGTAACTGATGCAGAATGAGTTATATACTGAGATAGTGAATACTTTAATTTTCATAGAATATCTATCAATAAATAAAGCAGAGATTTTTAATGTGAAGGCAATGATAGCTCTGCAGAATTTAAAAAAAATTATCATCTTTTTTCAGATGAAATATGTCAGCAATATCTACATTTGTCTAGATAATTTGAAGATAGTATAAGTTCTTGAATCTGTGTCAAACATCTCTAGTCAGTCAGTTTTTGTGCAATTTCTGAAAGTTATAAAAATCTGACAAAGCAGAAATAAACTTTTATTAATTATTCAGAATAGAGTGATTATTAGATGAGTCTCAAATCACACAAACATGATCAATAATAAAAAAATAAATTTTAAAGTCAAAGCAGCTATAGTGTAGACAGTAAATACAAAAACAGTACTTCAACTCAACAGCATAGACGTGCTAGCTTATATAAAGCAGCATACTATGAAATAAATCACATAGATTTTTGAGAACTTTTGAGTTAAAAATCTGTTTAAATGCTATATAAAGCTGAAGATCTCACTAAAGAGAGTCTCAACAGAGATAAAACTTTCATACTTTACATTAAAAAAACTCTATACTGCTTAATCAAATCATGAAGACTTTGCAGTCTATCACAGTCATCTTAAGCATGAAGTTGCAGAGTGCTACTATCAATGCAAATATAGTAAAATTTCAAAACATTTCTACTATTGTACTTTTGCATAAAAAGTGACAAAGTAACATTAGTCTATCTACAATCTTTGTGAGACACTGACAATCTTGTATGATACTCTAGAATTTGATAGCTAACTAAAAGAAATGATCTTCTATCAAAATATCTATTCAATGCACTAATATGTATCTTCAGATCAGATCTTATAGATTATTTTCTTTTCTGTCTTGCTTCTGTCTTCTTCATTATCTTTCTCATCTTTCTTTCTTTTTTTCTCTTTCTTTTCTTACATGTCTTTCTTTCTATCTGTCTTCTTTACCTCCTCCTCACAAATTTAAAACCACTCAAACCTCTGCTCTATGGCAACTGATTCACAGACTCTGCTAATGTAGTAATACACAACTTATTTTATCTTATTTGTAATATAGCTACTAGATAGATAGTTATCTACAGATATAGCTCTACTCACTCTATAGTTCAATGCAGACTCTACTAGATCATATGCTCTTCAGACATACTGACTAACTGAGTGTTAAATAAAAACACACACACATACATATACACATACACATACATACACACACACACTTGTCTTTATTCTCAGTTATATCTAACACTGAGTAAAGTTTTTATAGTCTAAAAATTATAAATAAATTATAATAATAAAAGTAGTAAATATATCAAAAGTTAGAATATTCATCAAGACTAATTAGATAAACTTTTATATAATTTAAATGAGAATAAAGATCAAATAATTTATTCAAATATTTATATTTACTATAAATTTATTTATATTGAGTTAATACTTATATTTTTTATTTTGAATAGATGTAGTAGTTTTTTTATCTTATAATTTAATTATATTAATAAAAAAGAATAGAATATATATATAAATTCAAAATTGACATCATTTATCGCACACATCTGCTGCTCATCAACCAATTGCCAGGAACACCTGGCAGCTTAAATAATATCTAGTTATCCTAGCCAGCTGAAATACTTAGTCTCATTGATCTGAGTGGATGAAAAGTTAGTAGTTCTTGGTTTTCAACCGCCTCATCAGTGACTGGCTAAAGAATTAGAATAGAAATGGAATTGTATATATATATATATGTATACAATTTTAAATTTATTGTCAATTAGATATAAACATAGTAAAGGGCTTGCTGGTTGTTTGAATTTCCACGGCCCGGACGGAACAACGTCTCTCCTCCAGGACTTCATCATCCAGCCTCCACGCCCAACGTCCACCCTCAAACCTCGGGAAGAAAAGACAACAATCCTCGCCATCCATCGACACTCTCCCACCTCATCGATCAGTCCTCGTTTGGTTCTGCCTGTGCAATTCCCAGGCGTATACCCACCACACCACGCTGGGACTGCCAGGCTGCTTCTTATCTCTCCCTCTCTGCGACTGATACGACCCACGCGGGTACCAATGTTTGGAACAACCCGCTGCGACAACTAAATATCGATTGCGCACCCTACAACTAACTGTACGTACAACTGGGACTTTATTTACACTACACGACGCTACTCCACCTTCACCCGTTCCTTCACCAACTTCGCAACTTTACTCCTCTGCATTCCGCCAAATCCTTCCTCGCCTCCGTTCTCTCTCTCCCGCATCAACCATCCCTCCCTCCTCTGGCAACCATTTCCCTCTCTCCCCCGTCACTTAACTCTAACTCCGACTCCACTCTCGTTCCTTCTGATGTACCAGTCTGGGTGCTCTCTCACCCTAGCGTCCATGCCTTTCTCTTGACTTGTCTCGCCTCCTCTTCACCCTCCGCCCTTCGCTTGGTGGCCGCCAGACTTCCTCACTAATCGACCCTTACAACCTCTTCCACCGACAACGAAAGAGAACAAAAATTAAAAATTAAAAAAGAAAATTAAAAAAAAAATAAAAGAGAACAACGAGGACAACGAGAAAGAACGCAATCTGGTGTTTGTAGTCCTTGAATCATTGCTCAAAATTTTCACCCCTTTCCCTTCCAACATATTAAAGGGAAAAATCCGCCCCGTCTTATCTGCGTCATGTCGACCCCTTCAACTGCCACGGCCACTCACCCATCCCGTCACCCACACTATGGTTATTCGCATCACACTTACCAGCAAAATACCTCTTATCCATCTGCATCTGCTGCTGTTGCTGCCGTCGCTACGGGCTCCTCTCGACTAGCCAATTCTTATGGATACTCTGCTACAACTCCTGCTACGACCGCCGCACCTCCCCTCCCACTTCCCAGTCCGTCCAAACTAAACAACCAACATCAGGTCACAATGCCATCCTACCAGCAGCAGCAGCACAACCACCAACAGCATCACCAGCAACCCTCTTCCCCCGTTACATTACCTACTTCTCGGAGCCGGAGGAAAAAGCCAAACTGGGCCGAATTCTACAAGAATGGCGTTCCCAAAGAAATCATTGTCATCGACGATGACGATGACAGCATTACCGCCACCAATGCCACCTTCAATAACAACAACAGTAGCAACAGCAACAATAATAATAATAATAACCATCTCAATTCCACGCTTCACAAAATGCCCGTCTCCCATGCCCCTGCAAGCAAAAGGAGACGGACCGGTCTGGAAACTGCAGTCGATATGACCTACCACGATCGGCCCACGTTCTCCATCCACCCGCAGCAATATGGCGAGGAGTCGTCTGGCACCTCCATCTCCACGGATCGAACTACCTCGCTACAAACCACTGCCCCTACTTCTATGGGTTCCCATGGCAGTGCCCCGCTAAATAATATGTACTACGAAGACTCCACCACCATTGGCCAGAAACGAAAACGGGTTGTGACCCGCAAATCTGCTCGTGATGAACAGAAACGAAGGGAGTTGGAGGTTGCTGGTGATGCATACAATAGTTACATTCCCCCTCCAAAACCCCCTATCAAGGCAAAAGACGTCACCGTGCCGGTGATCAGAGATGTACGTTAGCCTCCCCGCTATGAAAAAACGTGTTTGTTTTGTCATTGCTGACCTCTCGATAGTACAATCTTCCTAAAAATCAGAAAATTGACGATGATGACGGACACTACATAGTGACTCCCGATACCGACCTCACCGATAGATGTAAGTTGCCTTCAGATTCTCTTTCCGAATTGTACAACAATTGCTAATTGATTTAGATTCTATCGTCAAACTACTTGGCCAAGGAACCTTTGGCAAAGTCGTCGAGGCCTACGACAAGCACAAGAAAACCCGCTGTGCCGTAAAAATAATCCGTTCCGTGCAGAAATACAGAGATGCCTCCCGTATCGAGCTGCGGGTGCTCTCCACCCTAGCCTCCAACGATAAAACAAATCGTAACAAGTGCATACATCTTCGGGACTGCTTCGACTTCCGAAATCACATCTGCATCGTGACCGATCTGCTGGGCCAGAGCGTGTTCGATTTCCTTAAGGGTAACGGATTTGTGCCCTTCCCAAGTAGCCAGATCCAGAGCTTTGCTCGACAGCTGCTAACTAGCGTTGCATGTAAGTTTTCTCATATACCAATCCCTTTATAAGGTCATGATGTGCTGGGTGGATACTAACATTCTCTAGTCCTCCATGATCTGAACCTCATCCATACAGATCTGAAACCTGAAAATATTCTCCTTGTCAACAATGCCTATCAAACCTTCACATACAACCGCTCCATCCCTTCATCATCACATACCTCGTCCCGAAACGCCCGCCAACGACGCGTGCTTCTGAACAGTGAGATTCGACTAATCGACTTCGGATCCGCCACTTTCAATGACGAGTATCACTCCTCAGTCGTCTCAACGCGCCACTACCGCGCTCCCGAAATCATTCTGAATCTGGGCTGGAGTTTCCCATGCGATATCTGGAGCATTGGCTGCATTCTCGTTGAATTTTTCACCGGTGATGCCCTTTTTCAAACACACGACAATCTCGAACATCTCGCAATGATGGAAAGTGTCTGTGGCGGGAAGATCGACGCGAAGATTGTCAAACAGGTTATGCAATGTCGTGGTGGCAGTGCCAACCAAGCAGCCAAGTATGTACAATGCTTTTGATGCACCCTTCACGGAAACCTCACTTTGATACTAACCGTGACAAACTAGATATTTCAACCGAAGTAAACTAGACTATCCAAATACTGAAACATCCAAGGCCTCAAAGAAATACGTCCGGGCCATGAAACCGCTTCATGTACGAACTCTTCACAACCCCTTCCCCTTTTAACACTTTTTTGCCTTTGATTTTTAAATAACGACATTTCCTGACGTAAAATCCAGGACTTCATTCCCACCACCACAACGTTCAACAAGCAATTCCTCGACCTCCTCCGGCGCATCTTCGTCTACGATCCCAAGGCGCGTATCACAGCCAAACAAGCCCTCAAACATCCCTGGTTCAAAGAATCAATTATAGACGACGGCACTGAGGCGCTGCGAATTGGCCAGCAACTCCGCGAAGACGCTGCTGCCAAAGCTGCATCCGCTTCTGCATCTTAAGAGATCATGTCCACTTTCCCATGTTGCCTAACCGATTTACCCATTTTATTGTGGTGGGCCAATGACGGTTTCTTAATTACAATTCGATGATTAAACTGGCCTCTCCTTCCATAAGTGACTCTCCTCACTGCAGTATCTATCCCGGATGGAGGAGCACGCACACTTCGGCAATTTCGAGAGTAGTTTGTTTGGCTTTTTATATAAACTGAACAAAAAGGAAAGAAAAAGACCAAAAAAAGTACGTTTTCGGCACCAGGATAAATAATGGAATTGGGATGAGTTCGGTTTGGTAATTTTTGGGCGGTGCAATAGCGAGAAAAGGAAAGCAGAAGGGGTCTCTCATTCTCTTCTTTCAACCACGATCGTACAGTGTAAGAAACATGTCATCTTTTCATCTTTTTATCTTTTTTTTTTGGTTTGTTTGTTTATTTGTTTGTTTGTGTGTGTGTGTGTTTCCTTATCACTTATTTTTCATTGCCTCTTTTTCATATTATTTCTTTCTGTTATTGAACAGGTTGGGAGGCGAGGCAAAGGCATATAATGAGCTGAACAAACATGACATTTGACATATATTCCCCGAATTCTGTTTTAATTGCATTCTTCTAATTAACCTTTTCCCCCTTCCTTTTTTTTAATTTTAACTATTAGTTAAAACTTCCCGTTTTAAACTGTTAATGTCTTTTATGTTGGTTTGTTACATTCTATATTCTACACGTATCACAATATGGAGAAGGGTTACACAAGGCGAGAGAGTACAGTACATTGTCAGAAATTACTACCTATGTTGGGCTTGATATTCGATGTCGATTACGATCTCAATTTCAATTTTTTTTTTTTTTTAACTATAACAACTTTTCTCTCCATGTCTCGATCATTTTCTCATCTTATCCATGGCTCCTTGAAAGTCATCCCGCCTCTTGTCTACAATACAAAGGAGACGCTGGATTCTCATTCCCCATTCAATTCTCCCCATTTTCTAAGTATCCTTGTGGCTCATGCGGGTTTACAGGCACCCTCTCATGTTTGCTCTGCTAAACCCGTAGGTAAAGAGACTAGTGATTTGTGCATTTCAAACACTTTCAACCTCGCCCAGTCGCTCTGCTCTTAGTGTCGCATTCTCCCAATGTTTACGGATATCTAATTGGCAAGTGTTATCACCTCATTGTTAATTATCGAACCGGCTCGTTCGCCTTTACTGAAGGAGAAATTCAACGGAAAAAGACTGAATGGCAAGGACATGGAAGAGCTCATGATGATGATGATATTGATGTACAATTTCCATGAGTGTTTTGTCACTCGTGGTATTGTTTTATTCTCAAATCTTTCCCCGGATCCATATAGAAAATAGTTAGCGAGACAGTTGAGTTCTTGGCTGCATGAGGGCTATGATTTATGGGAGACTCAACTTGTCTCTTCTCAACCCTGATACTGAATTTCTGATAAACTTTACCTATCTAGTAGCCATGTGGTTGTTGCTCTCTTCACTAATCTCGTTTTACAGCTGCTCTTTAGCTGTCTCTCCGCTGAGATATGCACGACGACACAACAACAACGCAGGAGTATGAAGGATACAGGAAAAGTAATGTCGTAATTCATCAATTTAACTCACTTTCTCTGGGACCGTCGGATTTTATTACAAATAGCAGGTGAAGTGTCTAGTGTTCAACCGTTAAAAGAACAGTCAAAATCCTTGAAATATCAGTGACCTTCTTCGCCTCTCGCCCTCCCTTTTCCATTTCCTCTCCGTTAAACAGCCCATCTTCACTTTTGATGGGATCCTGGCGGAAAATGAAAGACATATATTCCTAGCCAGTGTCCGTGGCTGATCCTGATTCCTTCCTCCACTTGGCCGTTGCTGTTACTGTGGTAAAGCCAGAGAAACCATACTGCAATACTAATAAAATATCATTCTGATACTTGTTAGCAAATGACACTTGCTTCCCCATTGATACCACCGATTTTCATCTCACAGAATATGGGTTAAAGGCAGAAAGAGCCGTCGCCTACTACATAGCAGCAATTCTCTGCGAGCTATTTCTCCCCACTCCCAAACCCAACCACACCCCCGGCCGCGGTCAACTCTTCCCAGGCCAGCCCAGAAACCTCAACATCATACGTGTCACATTCCTTACAAAATCCAACGCAGTAGTGGCAATAGCTTTGGTCCTAGTTAAATTGATAACTATGGTAGACTTGCCGCGAAGCGTGGTGCCATGCCGGCGGCGAGGTGGGCAGAGTTTATTAGCGCAAAGGACCTGGGGTCAGAAGAGGTGGAGATGAAGCTTCATTTAAAATTGGAGGTTGTGTAGATTGAGTTGTGTAGATTGAGTTGTGTAGATTGAGGAGAAGAAGGATTCTTTTGGAATTTTGCTGAGAGAGGGTTCCAGAGTTTCGGTGCGGCCAATTTGAATTTTGGGGGCATTAACTAAGTGAGTGGATGAACGGAAAAAAATTTGCTTTTATTTCATGGTCTCCATTTGCTCTTCTTCCCCTTTCTTCTTTTCTTCTTCTTCTGTGTCCTTTCTTCATTTGCGGGAAAATTGGGTCCAAGCAGGCTGAGATTGGAATATCTTAGGTACAAATATGTATTAGCAGGCTCTGGCTGCTTGTAGCGCGTACAATTTGGGATAAGAGCCAAAGCAACAAGATGGGAAGAGAAGAACATTTTATTTCTTCTCTCTCTCCTCTCTGACATCTGTTTGCCTTTCGTTTTGCATTTGGCGCTCAGGATCGTATATATGTGTATATACGGCTGAAAGTGACCGCTTGTGGAATATAATCCTCGCATCTGAATGCGAATTCCGGACGGGCCAAAGAACAGCATAGCAGCCTGATATATAATAGCAATGATGACTATCTCAGAATATAAACGTTGGACAAGGGCTGGGATACAAGGGAGCAGCCAACGCCGACGGCCAACTCATTTACCGTCGTTGCCAGACGACTCGTAGAAGTGGTCCGAAGCATAGGTAAATACTTATGATATAATATATATTATGATGGAATATTGAGATGGCAATGGTCGGGATGTTTGGGGAGTTTGAAATAATGTTAACATGACAAAGCCTCTTTGGATATATCTATTCTGAAGAATGGAATCTTTCCTTCTTAAAAACTTCCGTTTGGGACGAAGAGATAAGAACTGATGGAGGTTGCCATCGTAGAGCTTGACCGAACCGGACTGGACATTGGTCGTGGATATAGGGCCCACAGCATCCCTAGGTATTAGGAACAATCAACGTGGTCAAAGAAACAACGTTCTGGATCAAAGGATTAATTAAGATCCTGAGTAAGCAGTTGGGTTGTCTCGAACGGATTAGGCGGTTTGCGTGCGTTGGTGACAGAAGAATAACAATGCAATGGGGACAGGTATTAGGCATACGTTGACACGACGCGGGCTGATTGTCAGATTGTCAAGCTAGGCATGCGGGGAATGTTATTAATACTATTCTGGAGTAATTAAATCAAACTTCATCGCCATTAATCGATATCTTAGGGGAAACAAGGACAAGAAAGAACCTTACTTATCAGTTAGGACGATGATAACTGGAAATAAGCAATGGATCAATCATTTTATTTATGCAGTCTACCTCGTGCCCACATGTAGACAAACAATTACGGCAGAGGTGGGGGGCAAAAAACTCGATGACCCTCTGGTTTAAAGAAACTGTTAAAGGGCATAAATAATGCTAACAGAAAAAAAAAGAAGAAAAAAAAGAAGAGAGAAATAGAAGAAAAAAAAAAGAAGAAAAAAAGAAGGGTTGAGATAATAAGTAAAGCAATTTGGCAGTTTGCGAAACAATAAAACGCCTGCAGGTGGATCAATAATAAAACATTTACGTAAGTAACTGAAAACCCATGAGAATGTAAACCAGCCTCCACGAAACAAGCCGTGGAGAAACTGAAGGGTAAGCCAATGACGCCGGTGCTCCGTTAAGTTAATTCTCTCATTTTCTTCTCTCCGTCGCCTTGATATTGGATATTGGGGTAGGTTCATTGCTGCTATCGCACGGATTTATCGTTGTCTTCTTTCGACTCCTTCGAGTAAGCCTTCTGTAAGTGCTTCAAACCCTTGCCATCCACTTCCAGCACAAAAAGAATATCCCTAATCTGGACACCGGCTCCACGCTCCTTGTCGCTCTCTCGCCAATCTCCCATCTGTTTCCCAGTAAGTCTACTGGGTCCTGTAACAGCCACACCGGTGGGTCTTGGAGTGGGCGTTCCGGCGGTGGCAGCAGCACCAACACTTGCTCTTGATGGCGTGGAAACACTCCGCGCCGTTGCAGGTGAGCTGTTTGTTAGCCAGCTGTAGGTCTTCTTTTTCCCACCGAATCTGACGCCAGACGTCAGGTTGTTTGTGGCCATTCGGGCAGTCTCGACAGACTGTTGATGTTGTACCGCTTCAGTCACCTTGTTGTCGGCCTTCTTCGTGTCTTTTTTCGTGGCTTTGCGTTCTTCCATAATACGCTCACTGAGCTGGCCAGTTGGTGTGGCAGTTCCAGATGTGCCAAGCCCAACAGAGCCCGCTCTGCTAGTATCGCCACCCAGGATCGCATCAGCATTCCTTCTTGTTCGTTTACTTGCCCGTTCTTCTTCAAATGATATATCCTTCTCCACTAGGCTACGACTCCGTTTGGCAATGATATTGACTATCGTCATTTGTTTCTTATTAGGAGATTCGTCGTCCTTCGCAACATCGTTGGGCAGAGGGCCTGCAGGAGATGATGATTAGCTCAAAGAGTGATAAATCTCATAAAATCAACACATTTTACCTACGTTTGGGAGTTGCTGCTGTGGGAGTGGCCTCCTTAGTCGAAGTACCATCTGCTTTTGCACTAGGGGGTGTTAATGCAACGGCCATGTCACTCCATTCTAATGGAACAACACCGTGGGAATTTACTCGTCGGTTAATTGCTAACGCGTAAGAATGATCGATCACAGATCGCAGTCGTTCTTCACAGGCCAGGGTCACCAGAGAAAGGATATCGCCAAGCGGGGCATCCTGGGTCAAAAGCGCTTTGCCAGTGCGTACCACAGACGAACCATCTGGACCAGTAACCTCGACAGGACCCGCAGCGCGACCTGGATAAGGGCGGTAGACACCGTGCGCTGGCACACGCACTCCAAGATCGTAGGTGCGCTTTTGTATTCGCTCTTCTAATAATGATGTAGATAGAAACGGCGCTTGTAGAGGGTATTGCATACGTCTGCTTGCCGCAGTATCTTGTCGTAAAATTTCATCCTCCGCTGCAGCCTCCGGGTTCTGGATGGTGGCGGATTTAGCGCTAATAGATATAGGAGTTACGAATGTTCCCTGTGTCGGTGTTGATTTATGCAGTGGCGATTCCACGAAACTAGTTCCCGCAGAAACGGTACCGGCTGATTGGTGAGTAACGAAGGAGTTGTTGAAGTTTGTCTGTAAACGCGGGGGTTGCTGGGGGGCGGCAGGAGCCTGTCCATATGCATGGGTTAAATATTCCTCCTCTTCTCTAACATCAATGCCAGATGAAGCCAGAACATCGGTCAGTTCAGCTGTATCGGTGGCTTTCTCGACTGGTCTCGATGGGGGACCCATAGACCCGGGAAGAGGAGGCGCGTTCATGGCGGGAGTAGAGGTGCCGTTGGCAAAAGAGACATTAACTGGACTTCCTGTATGAGGTAGCTGCAGGGTACCAAAGCTGGGAGATTCGTAAGGAGACTGAGACTGGGGCAAAGGTGAGAAACGCTGACGTTTTGGAGGAGGGGCGATTCCGCTGACGGGAGACGGGGCTCCAGGGGAGGGAGTGGAGACAGGCGGGGAAAAGGTCTGCGAAGCAAACTGCTGGGACTGTGTTTGAGCCATGGTGAATGGTGAATGTGGAAGGCAAACAGAGGCTGGATAGAGTGTTATAGGTGAATGGATATTGACCCCGCGGATGATAGTGAAAGATCGCCTCGCCAGACGAGCACACGAAAAGAGGGAGCAATGCGCCCAAGCAAGAGATGTAATGAAGACGCGGTCATCTCCGAGTCATTCTGCCGGGCCTGAACCGGAGGATAGGGTTTTGCGAAGAGTGACCACTTCACTGAATACTGCTCAACACGTGGAAGTGGAGTCTAGTTGCAGTAGATAATAGCAGATGTAGATGCAGATATATTACTTTTGTCGTTGAAGAGATGTTGATGTGTTCAAGATGTTTGAAGGTTCTAAGCTTGGAGTCACGTGTAATTGCTGATGTAATGAGCTTGGCATCTCTCGTCGAACTAACTTCGAAGATCAAAAAGATACGCAGCTTCAACATATTAAACATATTAAACAGCTGAAGAAGACAAAGAAGACCAGTATTGACAGGGAGGATCTTGCGCGTGGAGGTGGACTAAGGCACTGTGGAATATATCCTCGTTGAAGTCTGTCTGTCCCTCTACTTGTCTTGAGTAACACAGCAATGCTGTGTTAGGCGGCCTTAACAGACCCAGCATCGTGTTCCATGCGACTGGGGGGATCCAAGGTCCATACATACTTATATATACATATCCCACGCAACGTGGACTTTTGATACCGGCCATTCAATACTACTCTCCTAGAGTCACGGTTGCGACGTATTTAGACATACAAATATACATACATATAGAACATGGCGACAAAACGAAAAGCCTCCGCCATCCAAGCCTCTGCCAGCGAGGAGCCTGTGGACCCTTCCGATGAGCTCCTTTTCTACAATCTAGGAGGCGGAAATGAAGTTGGGAGATCATGTCATATCATTCAATACAAGGGGAAGACGGTTATGGTGGGTCATTTGTTTCTGCCGTTCGTTGTATATCGCATCGAATCGCGCGACAATATGCTGACAAGATGCCATATAGCTTGATGCTGGAATGCACCCTGCAAAAGAAGGCTTCGCTGCTCTCCCGTTCTTCGACGATTTTGACCTAAGTAGCGTTGACATCCTTCTTATAAGCCAGTACGTCGACAGCTTTTCCCTTTATTATTCCATATGTTGATCTTGATACGGGGATATCCTGGATGGGGAGGATAAAATTTTGCCGTTTGTGGTGGATAATTACTCGCGCAGGCCCTATCCTATCGCAGGTGTTTCCTTCGCTTACATTCCCTTCGCCCTGAATATGTATATCAGAAATCAAATGAAATTATGTTTTGTCCTCATTTTACCGTGTCTGTCCCTGTGTATCTCTCTCTTGTATCTGCGCCATCTCTGCTATAAGTGCCCACCTATCGTTCCTGTTTCCCTGTCTTCGTATCCTACTTTATTTTCTATATCTCTATACCGGACACCTAGCTAATTCTCTGTGCTATTTTTTGAACTTTCTAGTTTCCACTTGGATCACTCGGCCGGTCTGCCCTACGTGCTTAGCAAAACTAATTTCAAGGGTCGGGTTTTCATGACACACGCTACCAAAGCTATCTACAAGTGGTTGATCCAGGACAACGTCCGGGTTAGCAATACGTCTTCTTCCTCTGATCAACGAACGACGCTCTATACCGAAGAAGAACACCTTTCGACGCTGCCGCAGATCGAGGCCATCGATTTCAACACCACCCATACTATCAACAGCATTCGTATTACACCATTTCCTGCGGGCCATGTTCTTGGTGCAGCCATGTTCCTTATCTCAATTGCGGGACTTAACATTCTGTTCACAGGAGATTACTCCCGTGAAGAAGACCGGCATCTTATATCTGCAGAAGTACCCAAGGGTATCAAGATTGACGTGCTCATCACCGAATCAACGTTTGGCATATCTTCAAACCCCCCTCGACTAGAACGGGAGGCGGCCCTCATGAAATCAATCACCACCATTCTCAATCGGGGTGGGCGGGTTCTCATGCCGGTTTTCGCCCTGGGACGAGCTCAGGAACTCCTCCTAATTCTCGATGAATACTGGAGCCGGCATCCGGAATTACAGAAAATTCCCATCTACTATATCGGAAACATGGCGCGTAAATGCATAATTGTTTACCAGACATACATCGGAGCTATGAACGAAAATATCAAGCGTGTCTTTCGCGAGCGCATGGCAGAGGCTGATGCTGCTGGTGCCAATAGTGCCACTGCTGGGCCGTGGAATTTTCGCTATGTGCGTAGTGTGAAGAATATTGAGCGATTCGATGATGTTGGTGGGTGTGTTATGCTTGCGTCTCCTGGTATGCTACAAACCGGCACTAGTCGAGAGCTTCTTGAACGATGGGCGCCAAACGAACGCAACGGAATCATCATGACTGGATATAGTGTTGAGGGGACTATGGGTAAGCAGATCCTGAATGAGCCAGAGCAGATTCCAGCCGTTATGAGCGGTAGGAATGCGGTGGGTCCAGCAAGGCGAATGACCGGAGGCGATGAAGAACAAAAAGTCATGATTCCAAGGCGATGCACTGTGGATGAGATAAGTTTTGCAGCTCACGTAGATGGCGTTGAGAATCGTGAATTCATCGAAGAAGTTGGGGCTCCTGTTGTTGTGAGTAGTCCACCTCTGGTGTATGATATTTGAAAGCAGTGGCTTAGTTCTAACCGCTTACCACAGATTTTGGTTCATGGCGAAAAACACCAAATGATGCGCCTGAAATCCAAACTTCTAAGTCTGAACGCAGACAAAAAGGTTAAGGTCAAAGTATTCACACCAGCAAACTGCGAGGAAGTCCGAATACCCTTCCAAGTTGACAAAATGGCCAAAGTCGTAGGGCGGCTCGCAGAGAGGCCACCGCCAGCTGATGAATCGGAATCGCGACTTATGAATGGTGTTCTCGTCCAAAACGGGTTCAAACTATCACTTATGGCTCCCGAGGACCTTCGAGAGTATGCTGGGCTGGCTACGACGACTATCACCTGCAAACAACACATCACACTGAGCACTGCCAGTATTGGTTTGATTCGGTGGGCGTTGGAGGGGACATTTGGGGCTATTGAAGAACTGAGGGCCCATCACTACAAAAAAGATGGCGGGGAAACCAACGGCGATGAGGTTTTTAAAAAGGAGGAGGAAGAAGCGGATGAAGAGATACCCTCAGACGAGCCACTTGCATATCTCATTATGGGGTGTGTTACTCTCCGCTACAGGCCGCGAGCTCGCGAGGTAGAAGTTGAATGGGAGGGGAATATGATGAATGATGGGATTGCTGATGCCGTCATGGCCGTGCTATTAACAGTGGAGACAAGTCCGGCTTCAGTAAAACGTATGATCCCCTCCCTATAGCTCCTAAACAAAACGGTCCGCTAATCACCGTATATCCCTCTTTCAGGATCAAGCAAACAACACCGTCATATACACTCCCATGACCACTCACTACGTCTACCAAATCCACACTCCAATCTAACCCCTGAAGAACGCCTCGCGCGCCTCTGCATGCTGCTCGAAGCCCAATTCGGTCCAAACATCTCACCAATCGAGAAACCAAAGATGAGACACTCCTTCGCCGCCCCGACACCAACACCCGCTCCCCCTGTCGCCAAAAACAACGGCACCCCAACCCTTCAAAAGCCAGACCCAGATGCTAGCGCAGTCTCAACATCAACTCCCTATGGAAAAGCCAACCAAGCCCCATCACCCACAGATACAACACCAACCACAACACCCCCCGACGAGTTATCACCGGAACACCTCCACGAACTCGAAAGCGCAGAGCTCGACCGGCTGCATAGCCTCGGTATATCCGTGCCGGGCCTGGAAATCCGGGTTGACAAGCATGTGGCGCGGGTGTGGTTGGAGACGCTGGAGGTGGAGTGTTCGTATGCGGTGTTGAGGGATCGAGTGCGGGTGGTTGTGGAGAGGGCGGTGGAGACGGTGGCGGGGTTGTGGGTTGGTGGTAGTTATGATGGGGGTGCTGAAGGGACGGGGAAGGGGAAGGGAAGGGGGGTTGAGTAAGATAGAAACTGGTGGAAAGGGGGTTATGCAGGTACGTAGGTGTTTTTGAGTTGCATAGAACGCATGAATGAATACATGTCACATAAATGCCTTATGCTTCTAGCATATGATATAAATACAAAATTTCCATATGGTGTAGCTAAGTGTCTAGGTTGATCTGGGGACAATATCACAGGCATATCACACATTTTCACACCTGTCTGTTTGCGAGTGACATAGTTAACCTAAAAATCAAGATGTAGGTCATTCTGTATCATCTGTTCTAGCTACAATTTCATCAGATTGGAACACCTCTAACTCCTCAAAACTCCTTTCAAATTACAGTAAACTCAGCAACAAACAGTAATCTTTATTATGATATCTTATGTAGTACCTCAGCACATTGTTTATCCATTGGTACAGTCATCCATCCAGTTATCATCAATATTTTAAAAGAAAGTACAAAATGAAGCACAAAAAAAAACCAAAAAAAAGGAAAGAAAGAAAAAGAAAGAAAAGAAGAAGGCTCAATGAACTAATCCTACACCAGTGCCTGCTCGAGAACCAGGAGGTAAAACTAAGCGTACATGTTAATATAAGCAGAACATACCATGGAAGTAAACATTATAAAGAAAAGGAAAATAAATATTAAGGCGTCGGAGCTTTTCCGTCATGGTTATGCACTACAGGATGAATCTTAAGATGAGAGTTAAGTGGGGAAAAGGGAAAGGAAAAAAGAAGTGAATATGTCTTATAGAATGTATATATGTGCAGGTAGAAAGGGCTAACGGAATCTTCTTGGAAAATGAAGCCAGTTCCATCCGTATCTGAGACTAAGGAAAAACTGCTGCGAAGGGGGTATTGGATTTGGGGTGTATTGTATGGGGGTATGATATAAAAGCAGAAAAAAGAGCTGTAAAAAGAGGTGAAAACACAACCCAGATTGTTTAAGGTACTTTTCATCATCTGGATGTTTGTGTATGCTAAATACGCGTTGAGTAGAATTTGGGATCATCGCTAAGAATCGATAATGATGGTTGATTCCTATAATGGTGGCTTCGTGTAGTGTAACCAAGCCGGCCAGACATATATCTGGTTAAAGTATATATATTGGTAGGTATCAAAAAATAACTACCGGAATCGATATGACTTATGGACCAGCGGGGAAGTCGTGATTTGCTCACTACCAGCCAAGGGATCGCGGATGCGGCCACCTCTCATAGGGGTCTGACTGCAATATATACAAATGTATACAGGTGGTAGACTCTGCCGGTCGAGGCCAACACATTTGGTATGAAGCCAATGCGTGCAGGATTCACTGCTTTCCAGATTAGTAGGCAAAACTTATTAGAGTAACTCGAACGAAGGGGAAAGTACATACCACTGAATCATCAAATGCCCACCATTATCCATAGAATTACAAACACATCTTGTCCCATTGCTTGGGTTACTCTGTCGTTCAGCGGTTGGAGTCGCAAAGTCCGGGTCAGTCACGGTTGTAGGCGAGCTAATATCTTCTCGACGGGAGTCAAAGTTTCCGCCAAATCCTGGAGGAGATGATTTCAATGTTGATAGAGCTTGTGAAGAGCGTGTCCTTTGGCTGTAGAGAGGTGCTGGTTGTCTTGCTTGTCTATTTCTGCTCTTCAATACCTGTTTGAGTGCATGTTGGGCGTCACCCATATCGTCATCAGCTTGAGTAACCTCTGACTCTGTTGTAGACTGGTCGCGCGAGTGGCCTCCTGCAGGGTTGGTGTGTGTACGAGATGTCATCCAGCCGTTTTGCTGGGTAGGTAATTGTGGAAGCCTTCCACTCCCATGAGATGAGGTTGCCCAAGGGGAATGTCGTCCCGAGTGTGGAGAAGCTACCGTTGGAGAGTAGGATGAACTTTTAGAATGGGGACGTGAGGTCGAACGTGCACGAGAAACACCAGACCGTCGTGGAGTAATATCGGGGTGTATGTTAAAAGAAGGATTTGCACTGTAGGTGATTGGATAATCTGATTCATCTGAAGAGTCGGTCTCGCTCTCAGTGGATGATTCATCCAGATCCACCCCTAGACCACGGCCAAAACCTGTGAGTGGTTCAGTTTCGATCGTCATTTCAGTTTTGGCTCTCCCATCCTTGCCAATTTTTAAAACAACTGATTCAACTGGAGTTGACAGAGCAGCCGAACAAGGGCGGGGAAACGGTGATGCTTGACTTTTTAACGGCGACAAACGACCTTTGGCAGGGGGTTTTCTTACACCACTGTCCAAGGGGCCGGCACCGGCACTAGCACCGAAGCAAGAATGCCCGCTGGGATGGCGACTATGCGGGAGTGATGAATGCATTGAGCCGTGTCTAGAGAGATGTTGTGAAGATCGTGACTGACGTAGGGCATCAACAACCTCATTGGCAGCCTCAACTTTACGACGAGCCAAACTTCTAGCCCGTTTCAACTCTTTCAATCGTTTCTCACGCTTGGACTCCTCGGTTTGGTGATGATACGGTTGCCTGGTCTCGACTCTAGGTGTATCTTGAGGCATTTTAGGTTCTGAAAACCCAAATCTCCGTGCAGGAGAACTCAAGAACATCGCAGGATCCTCATCCCTTACAGCAGCAAGACGAGGGGATGTCGAAAACGCAGTAGGAAAGAGACTGGAGTCTAGAGGTCTCATTGTTGTCGTATGGTAAACGTGGCTATCACTAAATGGTTCCATCCCCGGAGTGCCATGCATCGTAGGGAATGAGGGCACCTGGAGGTCATTATTGTGTATCTGATTCTGGTCAAATGCATCAAAAGCAGAGGTACGAGTTGGGGTACCAAATGGATCTCCATATGTGTCAGTCATACCTAACGAGTCAGCTGGGAACTGTGTATCCTGGTCCCAAAACAGCCGGTTTTGGGGGTAAAACGGTGAGTCCGTGGAGGCCGCAGCCATCTGGAATAGGTTAGGGGATTGGGAATCAAATAGGTTAGCTGACATCCCAACGACACGGCTTGGAGTCTCTAGGAAACTCGAGTCAGGTGCCTCCATAGTCTGATGATCATTGTTCCTGTTGTTGCAGTTGTCATTTCCGGCGGCTGAGTTGGTATTCCCGGGGTTGGTTCTGTCTTGCATCTTTATCCTGCCAGTGCTGGTCGGGGGCGGAGTTTGCATCGATGCCGCTGATGATCGTTTTTCGGAGTCAGTGGAGTCCTTATCATCAACTTTGCCCGGATCTGCTGTTTGATTCTTCGCGGACTTATTGCTGCCCTTGCTCGTTCTGCTTCTGCGATTCGTTTTGTTACCAGCCCTAGCCCTGCCAGAGATCGAAGTCCGTTCCAGCTGCGGGGACAGATTCAGTGCAAACGAGACGGAAGAAGAGGGGTCGAGGGTTGAATCCCGGTTGGTTACGCCATGAGGACCATTTTTGTGGTTAGAAGGGGTGGTCAAGCCAAATCGCTGAGGGGTTTTTAGAAATTCGGGGCTTGAAGCATAAGGGTCTGCAGTATTCCAAGTGACTCGAGGGTCGTAGAAACTTGACTCTAGCTTTGGGGTTTGGAAGGCCGACTCGACAAAGCCCGCTGAAGTCGGAGTTTTAGGAGTCTGAGGCTCGCCATTCGAGTGGTTAAAACTGCATAAGTATCCAAGCAAAGGTCAGTCATATAGTTAGTTATATAAAAACTATTATTAAGCTAAAATGATTCGGTAAAGTAACGCCGTCCGTCCTGGATCTATCATGACAATGAAATAGGCAATTGAATGCCATTTTGTGGGTCTGATAGGCGGAGAACAAAACAGGGACGGAGAGCGTAAAGCAGCAAGCAAGATCTCCCGAGACCCCAAAGTCACTCCTGGTTGGTGTATCTTTTCTCCAAGAAGTAAAATGTGGAACAATATGAATATGAATAAATAAAATCAAAATGGATTAGACCTACCTGTGGACTGGGCGGTCCCAACTCATATCAGCGGAGGATTGGCAGCCAACATGGGAGAGGAGAGAGAGAGAGAGAGAGAGAGAGAGAAGCACCCAGAACGAACAAATGGAGATCCCAGCGAAGAAGAGGTTGTGTCTTGTCCTGTTGTCTTGTCGATGGGAGTTGCAATGCAATGGATATAACGCAATACTGTGCAGTGCCAACTGGAGAATCGGTGGATATAGGCGTAGTGATAATTAATTCTTAAAGAAGAAAATAGTGGTGATGATGAAGAAGAAGTAGTTCCACAGACGGGCTAAGCACTGGGCAGCAAATTAGATGGCGGGCGGGAGAAAAGCAGGTTGGTTTTTCAGCTTAGCCGTGGGACTTGCTTAGAGCTTAGGGAGCGGTGTCTAAATAGTCAAGCAAATCGGAGGTTTGAACCAGCAGGCAGCAGAGGGGGGTGCTGCAGGTGTTGTTGGACAGGACAGCACAAGGCAGCAGTGGGCAGAGAACAGAGAGAGAGCACCTATGAGATGAGATGATTGTGATAGCTCAATTTATTGAGTTGTTGAATTGTTGAATGGGGGGAGTTCGAATTGGGGATTGAGATGTAGCTTGGAGCTTGGAGCTTGGAGCCGCAGATGTAAGCGTACACTGTATTAGTTGTAGGATTAAAAGTCGAAAGTGCGAAGTTGATGTTGAAGGTTGGAAAAGAACAAGGACGGTAGTAAATACGAAGAGGGGCGGACAGAGAGAGAGAGAGAGAGAGGTCAGAGAGAAATAGGAAGAAATAGGAAGAAATAACAAATTTCAGCTTGGAGTATTTATGATTAATTGATTATTTAATTCCTTAAAATTAATTCCTCATTTAATTAATGAACTCCATTTCCTTACATTTTACGGGTAGTTATGCTTTTCTGTGCCTTAAATTTTTTTTTTTTTTTTGATTTTTTTAATTTTTTTCCCTTTTCTCCTTTATTTAGATATTTCCTATTCGGACCACGCTTCACGCCTGCACGGCAAATAAGAAAAAATATATGTATATATAAAAAATAAAAATAAAAATCACGACGAAGAAACCGAAGAAATTTTTCTACGCTTATTATGAACTCATTTCTATGGATTCTTCTTTCAAAAAGCTCTGTTCTGTTCTAGTTATATCTTCACAATCTCAGATAACATACATACATATTGATCTGTCCCGTAGTTCCGTCTTAGCCGCAAGACATGCCCTTCCAGCCCCCTGTTCCGTGGCAGATGTAGACCCCTTCCGCCTGGCTGCCCGGCTCCGGCAAATAATACGATGAATCGACGGCTGCATCCAAAAGAGAATAGGCTTTTTTTCCCTTTCTTTCTTTCTTATTTCTCCCCTTCCCCCCTCCTCTGCTGACTATTGCCATGGGATCTAGATTCCCGAACCAAGGTCCGGGCGGTCATCTTGGTGCGGATGGACAGAAGAACCCGCTGCCTTCTTCCCCCCTCCCCCTTCTTCCACCCACTTACCCCCGCCCCCAATTGCTGGGAATGGAAATAGAAGAGAAAGAGACAGGTGTGTGTGTGTGTGTGTGTTTGGAGGGGCAGGGGAAGAAGGGTGGAGAGTATAGAGTATGCAGTTATCATCTTACCTAGGTAAAAGAAGGGATATCTTGATTCTTTCCAACGGCTTGCAAACAGGGAATTATAGCCAGAGATGATGATGATATCGACGGTTTTAACTCCAAGAGTAGACCCACTTACTGGCCTAACTGATCACAACTGAACCGTTGTAATCAGCAAAAAAATATGGGGCTGAACCTGAAAACAAGGCACAGGTCAGGTACAGAAACTGCTAAAGGGAAATTGCATATTTTTCTTTAAACAAAAAGACCCTCTGCCCATTTCTCAACTGCTAGGACTCCAGTTGGACGTTCCACTGGTCAACGGTGACTGCGCACGGCATTGAGATTGATTTGACAGCTAGTTACATATTTGTACGAAGTTAATTACAGCCCAAAGCAGTGTTTTATTAAAGGTCCCTCTTTAACTAACCTGTACTCGGCAGCAGTTACACATAAACATCCTACTACTACTACCCGAGTTCTTTGAGTTCATAAAAGTTGAAACCCAAGACCGAAACCGTTCCTGAACTGCAGCCTGAAAGCAAAAAATCTTTGCCTCAAAAATATTACCATGGATCTTCATCTCGTCCTGCGTAGGAGTTGGAGGATATTCCTTGGATCATTTGTCCCAGTAACGCCCTATAATTGGACACACGAGCACAGCCCATTGCATCTGGGCCCCAAAAACCGCCGCTCGCAAATGCTCGGCCCAGGCTTGGAAAGTTATATGACCAGCAATCTGCAGATAACGGTCTTCTAACTTGAGGAGTAGTAGTTTTAGGTTGAACTGGTGGGTCTCTTTAATGAGATTTCCGTTCAAAGCATTCTTGTTAATTTTTTCTTGTATTTTCCTTCAAAGAATGCATGAATAATGCTGTATCAAGTTAAGAGTTATGGTGATGGCGAATACGGGGGTCAATCATTAGATCCTGAAGAATCAAACATCTCATGTTGTAACTAGTTATTTAACTTACTTTTCTGACCTATGAATCCTCTGGGGTTGCAGCTGTATTTAGCCTCTAGGTATGCTCAATATTGAAATTCTCCTTTCCTCCCGCCTTTTAAACTACCCACGAGTTCCACATGCCCATAGGGCGAAACTCGGATTCGCCGATGACCCCACCAGCGATCCATAATTCATATATAATAAAAGTCCGTCGTTAAATGAGGTCCGACCCAATGAGGGGCCTCTTATCCGGGAGAAGACAGTTCGGCCACTCACAACGCTGGTATTCCCGGCAATCAATGCCGCTGCAGCTGTGATACCGGTGTGATTGCGAGCTGTATCTAATATTCCATCTATCAAGCCCAAGATGCCCAAGACACACAGCCTAAATACACTGTAGGACATGAACAGCAACAGTGACAGGTCCCCCTAACTACCTACCCCGAGCGTCCTTATTATTGAGCATTCGTTAAATCTCCTCGCATCCAAGCTCGACGAAGCTCACCCTGGCTATTTAACGGGGACGTTTGTCGTGTGAATGGTGGTGTATGTTTTTCATAATGACTCTTTGGCCGCTGGCCTCAGAGTCAGCGACCGTCATATTTTTGGGAAAGCTGTGCTTATTTATATCACGCCCCATATGCCTTCTTTGCCTTTGGCTCGTTGTCAATTGGTCCGCAGGGAGAAAAACTCTCTGCCGAGCTGCTTAGCGATGGGCGGATAAGTCAATTCCAATGTGATGGTCGGACTTTCCGGAGGTGTTGGAGCTGTCTATTCTTATTATTCTGGGAATGTGTGATTGGAGCGTGCAATGTGTTAGTTAAATATTGCAGAGATATAAGAACTCTGCGTGGTAACTAACTTAGTTACTCTTTTTTCTTGGGCTTTGTTTGCTTCAGACATGTAATCGTGCCGCTGTGCAACCCACACATTGTGTGGGTGCACCACAACAAAATGATAAAATAACCAAAATGATAAAAATCTTGAATCACATCCTTGTTATTGCACTTTATATCAACAACCAGTAGCTAATCTATAATAAAAAAGATTATCAACATCATTCTCAGTATGTGTGTCATCTTTGAATTGATTTAATTCCTCTTCTGTCAGTGATGTGAGTGAGTTATTATCAATTTTTATGAAATTAACTTTAAGTCTCAATCATATCTTATTCTGCTCTTTTTCAGCTTCATTATTCTTATACTGCTTGATTTTTCTATTGACATCTTTAATAGTGAGAACTTTTTCTATTTGAATCTGATGATGGATTGTTTTAGCTCTGCAGTATTTATTAGTATTGAGAAAGTTCTCTAATTCAATAATTTATTACTTATTAAACTCTATGTGAATTAGACTTGCTTTAAATATCTTGTTCAAATGACATATCAAAATAAGTAATTTCAAATCAAGAGTATCTCTAATACTTTATATGATATTTTTCACAATACTAATATGATGTTTCAGCTTTTAAATTATCTTTGATGAGAATAACTGAGAAGAAGAGATAAATATATAATCTGAATTATTTTCATCTTCATAAATCTGCAGTGAAGAAGATGATGAGATTCACTACTTAAAAGTATCAAGAACTTAATCAGAATTCAATGAATATATGTCACATTGAGCTCATTGTGCAGTTATTGTATCAGATTTAAAGATCTGCTTTTATATAGCTGAGAGATTTTATAGAAATTATTATTTTTCATACTTAACAAAATTATAATATACAGTATAGTTAACTGCTTTTGAATGATAATATTTATATTGCTGAAATGATAAACTATTCAGAAATTGTAGTAAATAAATGATATATGATAAAAATTCATATAAAATTATCTTATAAAAACTCATATATTGTATAAGCTTCTCAGTGATATCAGATTTATGATTATTTATTAAAAATAATTGATAACTTCTCTTCTATCTCTTTTCTATAGCAGTATTGAAATGTTTGAGTTATTTAAATTCAATCTTATTATTTGTAAATTCACTACCTGATATAGTAATTTTATAATTGCTGAGTAAATCTATCTATGTATATCAATTCTTCAAATGTATTATAAAGATTAAAATTATTAATAATAGAATAATATGATTATTTATGAATATATATTCAATGACTATAATCAAATCTCTTTAAAAAAATAAAGAAATAATAAAAGTAGCTTCTTTAAAAATAGTTATAACTCATTCTTCACATTTTTATTCTTTTTGAAATTTAATTTCATTGAAGTTATATATATCACAGATGTGAAATTGATACTACTTAAACAAAATTTAAAGATATTTAAATCATGTATTAATATATTCAATATCTTTAACTATTACTTTCTTTGAATTTATTAACTTCTATTTCATTCTTTTATATTTAAATAGATGTTCAATAAATCTATAAGTTCATATCTTGCTGAGTTTTGAAGAAAAGATAATAAAATCTATATACTAATTTCTAAGCATTGAATTTTCAAAATCTTCAATGTGTTCAGCTGTGAGAGAATAATTCTTTTCATTAAATAGCTTGATTTATTATTTAATCATGTTCTTCTAACTTCTATTTAATCTCTTATTAACTGAAATCTTTACAGTATTGAGATTTCTTTCATTGATATATACTTATAGATATTGATAAGAAATCTCAAATTCTCATAACAGAGACAGTATTTTGAAATTTAATTTTTTTTATGATAAGTGACAGCTTTTTAAATATGATATTTAATATTTTTATTTTTATTTAACATTGTAATGAGTTATTAATTGATGAAAATAATAAAAATGATAAAATTATAAGATTTTTATCATTTTGATGTTTTTATTATTTTGATGTGATGCACTCACATGAGGTGTTAATTGCATAGTAGCATAATTAGTTAACTGTTAAAGATCTAAAGTGATTATATTGATAGTTTATCTCAGAGATACTATATACTATTATGCAGTGCACTAGTTCATAAAATAAAAAGTCTAGACTTCAATATCTTTTCTTGAACTAGCTACTATACAGACTAGCTATTATATAAACTAGCTACTGTTCTGCTCAAATCAATTATATTCATCTTCTCTATTAATCTATCTTGTCTTTCAATTACTGTATTTATTAAATTCTTTTCTTATTTTATTTATAGTTTGACTGACTTCTCAAAAGTTCTTCAATATTTAAAAAAATTATTATAAAAAATACTTGATTTGATTGTAGATTCTCTATATTTCTATCTTTGCTCTTATCTCTATTCTTAATCTTATTTCTATCTCTATTTTTAAATATCTTAATGCACTTCTTCTTATATTTCTGTTATTCAATATTTATAAGATTTAAATTCTTAAATTAGTAGTGTTTGATTATATATATTATATTCTCATAGTAGTGGTATTAACGTTCATCAAATTATTTTACGTCAGCATTCATAGCAGATAAGTTGAAATGAGTTATAGTGATAGTGACATGAGTAGTCAACTAATTCATTAATTCATCAAAATTCAGATTCTGAATAGAGCTCTACTTGATAGTATAAAAATCATTTAGTTTTATTCTCACAAATTTCTAATATCAATCTCTCAGTTCTAATATGAATAGATTATGATAGATATTCTCAGCTCAATTTTCATCTATAGATACAAGTTTTATCTTTAGATTTTAAAAAATTATAAAATAGATATGAAAATTATTGTTTTTAAGCTGTAAGTTTTTTAACTTTTTAATAATTTGAAGACATTCTTCTGCATGAGATATAGTATAGTGCTGAATAAAATTCTTTCATATAGTTACTACTAGATAGAAATCTTCATTCAGTGATTCTAGAAAATTATATATAGTTGTATTTAAAAGTTAAAGAATTTTTATATAAAAAAGTTCATTTTTCTTATTTTAAAACTCAATTTTCAGAGAAACTGTGATAGAAGATGCTGTTTGTTGTTTGTTGAAAACATCTTTTATCTGAATCAAATAAATATCTGTAAAAATAAAGTTGTTTCATTTTAGATAGTTGACTTCAGTAAGAATAACTGTTTGTTTTTCTTTCAATTTGATCTTTGCATCTTTGCAAAATTCATCAACTTTATTCTTAATGAAATTCTTAGTAGTATTTGACAAGAAATCTAAGTTTTCTTCTAGTTTTTATATAAGTTTTTCCATCTGTCTATTCTATCTTTTTATATATTTCATCATCATTTATATTATATTTATATTATTTTCATTCATATTTATTTCATCTCTTTGATTAGTTTCTCCTCTAGATTCAGAGGTAGATGTATCATATTTATGTTCATCTCTATTCATGTTGTTGCTTGCAGGGGTATCCAATGATTCTGCAGCTCATGTTCTTGAAGACATCTGTTTACCTCCTCTTAATTCAATTTGTTTCCTATAATCAAAACTTTTAAAACAGTCACTTTTCATCAGGTTCTTGCTGCAATTCAGTAATGCAGTCTTTGTGAGATGTTTTATACCTCAGATTAAAGAAGAAGAAGAAGAAGAAGAAATAGGGTGTGGAAGTAGTGCAGAAGACTCTTCAATAAGAAAACAAGCTATCTGGACCATAACCTGTTGGACATTTGAAGTGGTTGTATTGGTAGCGCTATATACTATTGTGCGGTGCGCTAGTCCATAATGGGAAGCCTAGGCTCCAACATTAACTAACGTTAAATATTTATATAAGGACATCAAACCCCCCGACTCGAACGAGGGAATGGCTTGCATTGTTCTTTGGCAGCGCTTCTCCAAACAATACCGCGAATTGATAATCCCAATCCATCCAGAAAACCTTTACCTTCGACGTTAAATCATCATTAATAACTGCCAGGACTCTATCGATCAAGGGATGAAAGAAATGGATGCTTCCCGCTCCGCGCCTTTCGCACTGACACCAAGTGAACGTTCGGGAGGGGTTTAATTGAAGAACCTCTCCATATGATTCCTTCGGGATACAACCCCACTTTTCCTAACCAAACATGTCTTGTACATAATAACTAGTTATTTACAGGATGATGGATTATGAAGCGGGAGCCGAAAGTGAGAGGGCCACTCCAACCAAAAGCACAGCGTTTTCATATCCGCAATCAATGCATCCAGGAAATACAAGAACTTCTCCTTTCGTTGCGGCTGGATGCAGAACCACCTTGGTATTTATGCAATATGGGATAATATGGATGAGGAAGGACTCCTGAAGGAACGAAAGTAATGCTGTAACTACGTCTATGCCACCTTGTTATCCTTCTCCCCATGACTAGTTATTATCTCAGGCTGGGGAATGGCTTAGTTACATGTATCAGCGATAACTAGTTATTCTATCCACCAGATACTGAAATGGTATCAATCACATGATTCACACATCTCATCCCCTTTTTTTATTTAGTTTCCGCCTCGGGTGCTAGATTCTGGATGAGGAAAAAGCAAAACAAACGAGGAGTAGATTTGATTCTAAACTCTGTAACTTAGTTGTTCAACTAGTTACCTGGGAATGATAACCCTACTCTTGCCTGCTGATTTTCCTCTGTCATAAACCACACACACATTTATCTAGCTGAAAGCACCAAACCACCCTTTTGTCTCCCCTACACGCTTCTCTCGACACTCACTGTCAATGAACGAAAACACACAGCCAACACGAAAAGGAAAACAAGAAACGAAAAGGACCTATCTTGCCCTTGACTTGGGGTTCCATATGGTAACATGTTGCACAACCAGTCTCACTCGTTATTCTCACTATCGCCTCAGAGGAAGCGTCTGGCAACCCAAAGAGCCCGTCATCATCACGATCCCAGAATCAAAAGCTGGGAAACAATAGAGGCACATCGAAGCAACCTAGAAAAAAGACACGAGTTTTAAAGTCAGACCGGAGAAAAGAGATGTTCCAGGCCTGAGAACTAGTTCTATCCCCGCGAACTTCGCAGACCCTTAGAGGAAAAGAATCCTGTCAAGGAAAAACTAGGGTATGCTTCATTGGAAGATGTAGGTTCATTTTAAATCCAATTCGTTTGAAACGCTCGACAAATAGCATTGGAACCTGAATTTGATTCTGATATATAGATCCGAACAGACGCCCAAGGTCCACCTCCGGGCTATGTCTTCGTGCCAAAGGGAGATGTCTACATAACTCGCAATTGTCGAAGCCGTTCACGAGAGACGAAACAGATGGTATATACCGTTTATGTAAGTTCGAACATATTCACAACTCGTGGCCATCCACGTCAATTTTTATGACGCTAAATCGCTAATAAAGTCCATATCTAGAATCCCCAAACCCGCCGCACCCTCGACCTCGATGCCCCCTCCCAAACCCACGCCACCATAACCCAATCCGCCTCCAGCACGCTTGCCGCTCGCACCACGTCGTCGCCCAAAAGGACGCACGAGACATCTCGAAGGCCCGCACTCTCCTCTGCTCTCAATTCCCAGCCATGCGTACAGATACACTGGAGACGGTGCTGGGCCATGCGTTTCTGTAGGGCTCATGGCGCGTGGAGAGGAGTGGCACGGTACAAAATGAGGAGGTTAGGGTTCAGCTGGCCGTTGATGCACATATTATGAGGCGTTGTTAAAGGCCGGGGTGGGGAAGGGGGACATGAGGGAGAGGATCTGGAGAACTGTGAGGAGGATTAGGGCTCTTTGGGAGGGGAAGAGAAAGGAGGAGGCAGATGCTGCTGCTGCTGCTTGCCGCCGCCGTTGCATCTGCTAGGAAAAGGAAGGTGATGAAAAAGGAGACCGAAAGAGTGGAGAGGAAGAAGACGAGGGTGAAGCGTTGAGTTGCGTTCTCCTCAGTAAGCAACACCGAAAGGAAAAGTCTTTGACACTCACCCCCATTGAAGGGATGGTTTCTTGTGTCGGTGACTAGGATGATCGGGTATGTCGTATTGTGCCTTCAATAGGAAACAGGATGTTCCCGCTTAAGATCTATCCCGTTTTCTCATCGCCTGCCGTCTTCGCTTTACCGTCATATACAACATTGTTTCCATGTTGCATCAATACTCGGGGTGCTAAGCCGATAGACCCAGTCGAAACTCAATTCAGAGGAACTCATACCAGGGTTGTATGTATATGTGTATATGTATATGTATGTACAGTACATACTCTATCACCGCAATCTGTTTGAATATTACGGGGTTGAAATATTCGTCATTGGAACAACGTTTGTTTGGCATGCAAAGAAGTTCATCTATAGATTTATTGCTGCATGAAGAGCGGATATCTACAGTTGGGAATCCTTAGATATTGGACAATTACACACTTTTTAACTAAGGGACTCTTGGATATCTTGTGTATGTTAGTTGTCTAGATATTTGAATAGATAGGTATTATATGGAGCGTGCATTATATCTTCAATCTATTTTCTATGAACTTGAAATGCGAAAGTGAACCTTCAGAGATGCGTGAATCCAATCTGCTCGAAATATACATAAGCACAAATAGCTTTATAATAGTATAACAGAAACCACAAGCTTATGGTTTGAAATCCATGTTAAAGTGCCGCTGGAACTCCCCACCTCCCGGTTCTCCTTGATTCATATAATGATTATATAGTATTCCTGAAATAAACGGTGACAGCAACTTGAGCTGGGCAATACGTACCCTCAAAAAATGCCCGGCTTACAAGATATAAAGGCATAGGTAATATGCAACCAAGGATCATAGACATGGATTTAGAAGATTCTTCAAAATGGAAAAAGAGACGACATCCCACACCATCCCTAGTTCTCATCCTCAGGTCTGATAAATGATGGCAACAAGAGAAAGACGTGACCGGGATAGACCCTCATTATACTGCGGTGTAGCTAGATAAGTATGCATCATCAAATACATAAAATCGCCAAACAGATACATATAGAAATGACATACAGAGGCGCAATAGGCCAACGTCTTTAAAATAAAACAAGACCCAAAATTAAACATGAGAAGGGGGTAGAAATACCCAAGAGCCTAAAAATCCAATCCCCTACCGCTGCCAGTCACAGGAACATGAGTGCCATGAAACCCAAACCCAACCGGCCCTGCAACCTCTGCCCTTCCAACTTCAGTCATGGTCTTTGCGTCAAGAACAAGTAAATACGACGTCCCTTTTAGCCCATCGAGGACAACGGAAAGAAGCACGCCGTCATCTTCATCTAGTTCACCGTCACCTTCACCTTCTCCTTCTACTTGCTTTTTTTCCCTGGGGACGAAAATCGGCTCTCCAGCATTCTGACCCCATTCACTCCAGTGTACGGCTTGTTTCGTTTCTATATCGAACTTAACAAGTCCGTCAAGAAAAGTCGATTTGCCGGTGCCGGTGACGCCGTAGACGTAGCGGTGGCGGCGGGTGACGTAGTAAGGGTTGAGAGTCGGGAGTTCGGGAGAGTCGACCGGTTCACCTTCGAACTCTAACTTGGCACGTGCGGTTTTTGTGCTGCTTTTCACATTTGGGGCATCTGGTGAGGATGGTGGGAGTGATAGGAGCCGGAAACGTTTGAAAACGGGACGGCTGGCGTCGTCGACACCTGCTGCGTATTTCGCCGCGTCAGGCGAGGTGGAGATGATATTCGAGAAGTAGAAGCGCTTTAAGATGTTGAGGTTCCCGTAGGTGATGAGGTCTGCAACAATGTCGGTGTCTCTGCTACCATCGGACGATGGCTCTTCATATGCGTTGATGGTGTGGAAGCAGAAAAAGGGGTCGCTTTTGTAAGTGGCCACGAGCCCCCTGCCGCCCTTGTCGACGGGGCGCCGGTCAACGATGTACCAAGTGGAAGGTTTGGAGTCGTCGAAGTCAGCGATGGCGTCGATGATGTTCCGGTGCCAGATGATTGACAAGCCGCCTACGGTGTAGAAAGAGTTCCATACGCAGAGTATGACGTAATTTTCAGTGAGGAATATGGAGTGCAGGTAGGCGGCGCGGGCATCAGTAATAGTTGCGAGAATGGAAGTTTTACCTGTGGAAGCTGATACGGTAAAGATACGATAGATAGGGTTTCTCCCTAGCTTGAGGTTGAAGTTGTAGACGTCTCCTGTGACTGGGTCTGATTTGGCATGGGTGGCCGATAGGGGCCCCTTTAAGTCTGGGTGAAGGACTTGCTGCGAAGCCACTCCGATAGGTTCCAGGGACTCTGGGTCCAGGGTTTGAAAGGCTGCAGAGTCAGTCTTGTTGGCTAGTGTCTGAATACCGGAGGCATGTCCAGAGGTTTTCTTCTTGCCCGTGCGGTCCAATCCTGGGAAATTGACTGAGACCGTAATAGCCATAGACTGCTGATCTGCCTGGGTTCTGGGTGGGCTGGGGCGAAATAGGGACATGACTTTCTGGAAGTAGCTGGTGCAGGGTTCATAGCGCGCACCGAATGACATGGACTTTGAGCAGCCAGTTTTCCTGATATTTTCTATTAGTCCGTCACAGGAGCTTCTGGAATTGTAGAACACGCGGACTGAAGAGTGGACCGCATCTGGAGGCAGAATCTGGAATCGGTGGACCACAGCTAAGCCATCAAACCAGTGGGCCACTTTGTAGATCTCCTTCTTCTCGGTTTCTATCTCACTGCGTCCTGTGCCAGTGCGATACAGAACGCCTGCTGCCCATGAAGGGATGTCTCCGATCACCTTGAGCTCAACAGGAGTCCTCTCTTCATAGCTGGAATTGAACTGATCTGGTTATTAGTGATAGACATATGGCGAATCCCACTGCACCACCCTACAGGGCGGGATGGTTTCGGAACAAAGCAACTTACTCCTTGATGGTTTGGCCAGTCATTGTATGACTTGGAGGAGGTATCTATGGTGCCCATGGTATGAACAGCAATCTGAGCAAGTCTCCTTCTGGGTGAAGTAGACTGTCTTAGCGAACTCGACATCAAGAACCTCTCCTTAAAGCATATAAATTGTAATGTACAAATTATATTATTACCGAAAATGAGGAGGGGAAAAGGGGGTTATATAGATAACTCAAGAAGATTTGGTTTCCCTTAAAACAAGAACATGAAATGAAATAGTTAAAGCAAAAAAGAAACAGTCGATAATTGGTTGATTTCTGTACACAAATCAACAAGAAAAATCATTGCAGAGGCATCATCCTTAACTAACCGTAATCCTAACTCCTAATTCCTTATCCTACTCCTAACATACCCCTAACCCTGGTGTCGAGGGCGGCGAGGTTGAATAGAGATGTATGAGAAATACGCGATGTATGATTCAGAGTATGAAAACTGTGTCACTTTTAGGTGAAGTGACAGTTGATTATGGATTTAACAAAGTGGGCTCAACTTGTAAACCACGTTCAACTGTAACCCCATCGAGCACTCCATATATATATATATATGAATCAATCCATATTCCGTCGAGTTCAACAGACATTGGCGCAACGGCTGGCCCACCGCCAGGGCCTTTGGGCTTAGTTAGTTTCCACTTTATTATTAATTAAAATAAAGCGAGCAGGAGGTGGTGGACAAGTAGTTAGGCCAAATCCACAAAGCCCAGTGAGGTAGGTCGGTTAACGAAACAGACGGAAATGAATTGATTGATTGGCGAAATTGAAGGGGGAAAAGCCATGTGGTATAGTTACATATGACCAAACTTTTCATCATCATTGAGTCTGGCAGAACTATCAAGGTAGGGTCTTCGTGGTCATTCTGACACTGCGTTAGGATTCATGGACGCCCGTTGAATCCTCAATAAAGTGTTGGGTTGTTCGGAGAGAAGGTTTCTTGGTTTTATGTTGCGCATTCATTCGGCAAATAGCTTGGCAGGCCCGGAGCTCCATCATGAAAAGAGCAAAGTTTGGCGAGAAAGACGGGATATCGCTAGCTGAAAAACCGAGGTCGAAGCGTGGTGGTGCTGAATGGACTGCCGCTGATTTGACGGCGGACGATCATCGCGGCGGTGAATCCTTCGCAGCAACAACAGTGAGGAGCAAATTACTGGCATGAAGGAGTCCTGGCTTAACGGATTAGGACATTGCAAGGAGAAGATTCTTCAAAGCCAATACGAATAACTAACTAAGTTAACTAGTTAACTAGTTATCCCCTCGTCCGTCTTTTGTTGCACAATTAGCGCGATTTCATTAGTGTATATTATACGTGATATTATTGGCTAAATGGTGTAATATTGCGTACTATTTGGTATTGGTGTATTATAATAAGCTAAGCCTAATTACGTTATATAGATTCTTCAGCTCTGGCCAATGCCATGGAATTCCTCCCAGCATCTAGTTTTCAAGCAAAGAGCCACATTCTTACATGCTGAGCATCCAGATCTTGATCTAGGAGCTTGTCTACTCTCCTGCTGACCTAGCTTTCGCATATATCAACACCAGACACAAATTGTAGGCTTTGGTAGAGAAATTTGTTGATGAATAAGCTCTAGATTTGATCGCTCATGGGGTAGATCATCATGGATCTTCAAATTGAATTCAAAGAGTTGCTGATAGAGCTTCTCACAGAAGCTTATATGAGTAGGTAGCCTAGAGACTCCCTGCTGCTTCATATATATATACTGAAGCCTCCACGCGTTGACAACAGCAGCATCCAGAATCCAATAGAAAATAGGCAACCAGGTCCGATAGCTCACTCTACGAGAGCTATAGGAAGCTCTATACTGATTTGCTAGGTCAACTCCATTCATATTATGATTATAGTCATCAATAATCCTCAGAATCTGAAGGTTCTTCCTAGGTTGATTCTCAAAGACTGGGCAGACTATATGAGCATTGATAGAGAGTTCTCCAGACTGTCTTTGAAATCATTCAATGAAGGTGTCAAAAGAATGAATAGTAGTAAGAGCTAATACCATATTATTGTCTTGCCAGACTAGACAGAGGACATTATTCACTTCCATAGCATGTAGAGTATTCCATGGAATAGTCTTTGATTTTGAATGCTCTCAGAGCTCTGCTAGAATAGGGGGAACCTGATTAGAGCGGGTAGTCCCACAAGCTCCATAGCCATGCTCTCAAAGTAGGTGGAATAATTGAACAGAGGTAAAGTAGTTGTCTAGGTAAATTGAGTATGGAGTGACTTGTTGATTAGCTGACTCTTCAGCAGAAGGCCTAGTAGGAGCTTCACTAGTAGGGAGAGCTTTGATGATAGAAGCTTCAATGATAGGAGTCTCAGTAGGAGGTCTAGTATTTGATTCCTCAGTAGGGGATCTAGTATCCGATTCCTCAGTAGGTCTAATAATAGGGATCTTAGGAAGCTGCTGAATCATATTCATGACCATGGATCCAGTTCTGGTAATTCCTGGAAATTGAAACATAGGCATTATGCCCTGCCGGCGGCTAGACCAGGAAAATGTCCAAAGATATCCATGTTCTGCTAGTCCAAAGACCTTATATCCCTGAGGAATTGGCTTAGCAGGCATCTTATATGTGTGCTGACTTTGATCAAAGCATCTAATCATGATTTCATCAATGGAAATCTCTGAGCCAGGGGTGTAATATTTCCGGCAGGCATTATGGAAGTTAGAAGCCAAAGACTCTATCTTATACCACCAATCTTTATTCTTAGAATCTGGCTGGCGAGCTTCTCGAGGGTTGGATATATGGAAATAGCGCTTGATTTGCTCAAAACATTTCAAGGTCATATAGGATTGAACTGAATGAATAGGACCTTCTCTCAGATTATTCCTCCAATAATGATCAGTCCAGATGGATTTATGAATCCCATATAGATAAGAGCTCCTAAAAGACCTTTATTTCCTCTGAAGTGTTCTTTTCCAATGGATGTTGCTGAATAGAGGTCTTCAATTCCTTAGATGTTTCCATAAATATAGAGGGTTCTGCAGAAGCTTCCATAGGGATTTCCTCTTCCTTATCCTTCTTCTTATCCTTCCCAAAGCTCTCTGGAGCTTCATTATCAGTATCTCCATCATCTCCCTTCAATTTTGCATAGAGATTGGTTGAATTGACAATATTATGAATGGAATCTTCAGAGAAGAATAAGGTAAATAAGGCATAGGGGCTTTGAACACCAACATCTGGTGGAATATGAAGATTTGGCAGCCGTGAACTAGGTTCTAGAGGAAGAAATTTTGACTGATTCTAGAGGTGGTATCTCTGCAATGACATCCTCAATTGCTCATTTTCACTTTGTAGAGGTTCTACCTGGCTTTTTCATAGATTCTAGAGAATATATTGGTTATTTGATGCATAGATTAAGATCAGGATTCTAGAAAATCATCTGAATTCCCTGTAGGTTCCATATTTGCAGGTGGGTAGGGCTCCATGGTAGGCATGTAGGTAGGTCTGAATTCTCAACGCACTTTCTGCTTACACGAAAATCGCGAAAGTGTGGATCTGTAGTGACCAATAGCAGCCCATACAAAATAGTGCGTGAACCTATTGGTTGAGACATGCTGACAAATGCCTTTATTTTACGCCTAGTGATACCACGCTAATTGTGCAACAAAAGACGGACGAGGGGATAGTTACCGAGCATGTTAATAATGTATATCCTGACTAGGTTATTGTGGGGATTGTGGGGAGTCGAAGTACGGGTAAGAGCGGGAGAACGTCGACATTGTTTTTAACTATTTAGCGGTTTCGTGGTGCTAAGTTCAACCATATGTTTGGTTGGTTAAAATTTTCGCGTGCACAGGAGCAACCTTAATAATTTCCATAACATGCGACATCCCACATGGAACAAAGAACAGAAGTGAATCGGAGGATAGCTTCTCCATATCCGACTCAATTCGCGTCATATCCTCGTCAGAGGAGATGAAATATATGATCGAGAACTGTCTTCTCTCCTCAGTTTACGGAAGCCTGCAAACTGTTATTTAACTAACGAATCAATTGAGCGCTCGTATTGAATCCCTGTCAGAAAAACAGGTCTCAGAAGTCTCCTCAGGCCGGGTTGGCAGATTGCACAAATGGTGGAAACGGATTCAGCTGCAACATCCTATCCAGAAGGAAATAGCAGATTTTTTGAAGCAGCAAGACTGCGTGCTCAGTGGTCGTCTGGACTCTGGGGTTGTTGTCTGAGGTCTTGGCAGTCTAATCTCAATGATGCATATTCGTCCTCTCTTGGCAGCAGATCTCCCCGATGCCGCCTCTGTCGTGGCGGATGCTATGCTCGACGATGAGGTCTGGCAGTATCTTTCCCCCAGACGGATGGAGTACTATGACAATTACCGGGCTAGTTTTGTGCGGAGACTGAAGATACGACTATCGACACCTGGATATGTGACATATGTTGCTGTCGCGGATCCCCCTAATGACATTGAGGGGTTCACTGGTCAAGTCCAAGAACGTGGAGACAAGGTTGTTGGATATGCTGCGTGGGTGCGGGAGGGGACCTCCCCCGCTGCAAGAAAGTGGAGGAGGAATAATGAAACTATTGGATGCTGTAGGATGATACCCCGCTCCCCCCACCTTTTCACCTTAAACAACATGTTAAGATATCTATTTCATATAACTATCTAACATCATTTACCAGGGTTGGAGAGAAGCCTCCAAAACATTGAAAAGAAATACATCGACACCTTCAACCCCGACAAGAGCCTGGATAAAGTCAAACTAGAGACATACATATCAGCAACACAGGATAATTTCCCCTCTGAACTCTTCCCTGAGCTCTGGTACCTGGCAACTCTTGCAGTGCACCCCGACTACCAGCGACGGGGGATAGGGAAGATGTTGACCAGTTGGGGTATTGAGCAAGCCAGGGCTGAGAATGTTCCCGTAGGGCTGGAGCCGAGTGACAAGGGGCTGGGCCTGTATGAGAAACTGGGTTTTCAAGAAGTGAGAAGGTCAGAATGGATCGCGGGGAAATCAGCGGTGGTGATGATTTGGGAGCCTCCTGGATTGAGCCCTGAGGAGAGTTGGGTTGAGAGGGCGAGAAGACATGAAGAGAAGAAGAAGAACAAGGAAAAAATAGACGATGCTCTTAAGTGGTGAAGTTAGATACACCTCGTCCGATAGATATATCGTAGACTATAACTCGCCTCCCTCATTTTCCCCCCCGGATATTGAAAAATCTCCCAAAGAGGGAATTAGGGCTGTCCATGTCTTGGCATTAGAACATGCATTTTTTGACCTCCGCAAACTTCGGACCGTAGAATATTCAGCATGAACCACCATCAACCCAACCTCGTTCATGAACATTGTTCCCCGCGCTCTTGGCTTCGTCGAGGTTCCATTTACCCATCTTGACGGCTAGCACGCGTGTCCCATATCTAAGACCCTTCCCATCTCGCAGTTCTCGCAGATGTCAAATGCAACATCTGTGTGCCAGCGCAATCTGCATAATGCAACAATGGAGAGAGAAATCCCCGACGTAGAACTATTCCCGCGTAAGCGCGTCAAGATCTCAAACAATGCGGACTCATCAAATTCTTCAATTGGCCCCGTCTCTGTGATTGAACCTCCCGCCGCATTGGACAACCAGAATGCGCAGGCGCTGAAGGAGGCGGAGGTCGGCATCACACATTTTGTGAGCCCTCATCTACCTGGCTTTTCCGGTATCTTGAAGAAAAGGTACACATATACATTTACATACATATGTTGGATCACATCGGATCACATTGGGTTACTACGGCCAACTAATTAGTTCTTCTTGTTACCCTCCAGATATACTGACTTCCTGGTCAATGAAATCCTCCCTTCAGGCAAGGTTCTCCACCTGGAAAACCTCGACCTGCCCCAGCCGTTTAAGGCAGCCATGGGCCTCTCTGAACCCTCAAAGCCTGCTCCCAATGCCCTTGAAAATAATACAAGCTCGGAGACTGCGAAAGGAACGGAGAATGGCACGATGGGTGTTGCAGAATCCACCTCTGGCGCTGGAGTAGATGCCTCGAAAGGTACTCCGGAGGCTCACTCTTTCCAGGTATGGATGCTTACTAGAAATATTTTAGTTCATATTTGGTGACTGACACTATTACAGATGTCGGATGAGGACAACAAGCTGCTCGAAGAATATTTCGGTTGCGAAACTGCACAGCAGATCTTTGCCCTGCACAATCGCGCTCTTGCGCATCCTATCGCAAAAGCAAGAGATCTGGGTCGCGTGAAGTCCGGCGTAATTACAGACAAAGACATCCGCACAAAAATCCATCAGGCCATCAGACGTATATTTGCCTCGCGTCTGGAATCATCCACGGATAATGACGGCGCCATGGTAATAACTGCAATTCCCGTATCGCGCAAAGGTGCCCATGGGAGAGGAGGCAGAGGAGGAGCGGGGGGCGACTCTAGAAAAGGGAAACTGGGCTGGAATGAACTGGGCGGAGAACATCTACATTTTACAATCTACAAGGAGAACAAGGATACCATGGAAGTGATAAGTTTCATAGCTCGGCAGATGAAAATAAACGCAAAACAGCTCGGTTTTGCGGGGACGAAGGATCGACGCGGAGTAACGGTCCAACGGGCAAGTGCATACCGCATCTACGCTGACCGGTTGTTGAACGTGGGTAAATCGCTGCGGAATGCTGCTGTTGGCGACTTCGAGTACCACCAGCATCGTCTGGAACTTGGTGACCTGAACGGCAATGAATTTATCATTACGCTTCGCGACTGCCAGTTCCCGTTTAATCCGGAAGAAAAGGGCGCCAATTCCGTTGCAAGGGCCACTGAAATTGTGTCCAGGTCTCTTCACGACCTTCGCCAGAGAGGTTACTTCAATTACTATGGCCTGCAGCGTTTCGGGACTTTCTCAACCCGCACTGATACGATTGGGTTGAAGATGCTTCAAGAAGACTACAAAGGTGCCTGCGACTGTATATTGCATTTTAACCCCCTGGCGCTGTCTGCATCGCAGTCACAATCGCAGCCAGAGTCCCCGGCCAGCAAAACACTTATAAGTGCTGACGACATTGCGCGCGCAGAGGCAATCCACGCGTTCCAAACGACAGGTAAAATAAATGTGGCGCTCAATAAATTACCTCGCAAATTCTCTGCTGAGTCAAATATCATCAGACACCTGGGTCGCCATAAGAATGACTATTTTGGTGCGCTGGGCACCATACCTCGGAGTCTCCGTCTCATGTACGTCCATGCATACCAATCGCTAGTGTGGAACTTTGCAGTCGGGGAGCGCTGGCGATTATACGGCGAGAAGGTTGTCGCAGGCGACCTTGTTCTTGTCAACGACTTCAAGGAAAAAGAAGGAGCTAGAGCCGCTGGTGGTACCGAGGAATTTGATGCGGATGGCGACGTCGTCATTCTTCCAGATGCGGGGGATAGCGCCCCCGCTGCGGACATGTTCGAGCTCGCTCGTGCCCTCTCCGCCGAGGAGGCTGCGAGCGGCAAATATAGCATCTTTGATATTGTCCTGCCATTGCCGGGATTCGGTATCCTTTACCCGGACAACGAGATGAAAACCTTCTACAAGGAATTTATGGGCAGTAAGCGGGGTGGCAAGCTGGACCCGTTTGACATGCGAAGGAGCTGGAAGGATATCAGCTTGAGCGGCGGGTATCGGAAACTACTTAGCAAACCTGGTCCGGACTATTCGTTTGAGGTGAAGGCATATGCGGGCGATGATGAGCAATTTGTGCAGACGGACCTTGAGAAGCTCAATATGGCTTTGAATGGTGGCAAGAAGATAGCAGAGCCCTCAGATGCAACGGAAGGAGTCGATATCAAGACTGCAGATAAGCTGGCGGTGGTTCTGAAATTACAGCTAGGATCTAGCCAGTATGCGACTATGGCTTTACGGGAGTTAATGAAAGACGGCGGTGTCAAGACGTACAAGCCGGATTTTGGTGGGAGATAGAATAGAGTTGGAAGGGCAAGGATACTTGTGATCATTTCTCTTCCTGTGAGGAATTGTTTTAAAGAATGATGCTTTTGATTTATTGGCAGAGAAATTTAGACAGGGTTGGTTATGCTCAATGAGATTCACTCAGAGATACCCCGCTCATAAGCATAAATTCTTATGCTTGAAGATCTACAAGATACATCAAAATTTTTATGGTCTATGAAGAATGAATGGAGCACTTGATAGGATTCACTCATTCCAGTTTTCTTCAATCCCTTACCACACATACATATATGTGTGTTTTTCTAAGATTTCAAATCATTGGATAATGGTACACCCACTTAAACCAAGGTGTTGGCCATAAGCACTTCAGTCAGCGTTTTCAGAAACTGTTTCATTGATGCAAAATTCATTGTTTATCTGCAATTGCTCATATAGAAACACAAAACAATAAACAACTATTTTGTTTGTTGTGTTCATAATCGGATTGCTTTTGTCTTTCTCTATCTTTGCAATACCCTCTCTTGCTTTTTAAAAATCCTTCAAGCGGACAGTCAAGCGTATATCCAATAGGAACGATACAATGCTCTTCTCATTGGCGCCCTCCATATTTCCATTCAAATCAAACTTTCAAATCGCGTTTCCAGTTCCTAGGCAGCTGTCCACTGGGAAAAATGATACCTTTACTCAGCATCTTCATAATAATCGCCATCCTCAAGGACACGATTGTGCAGGCTCATATGCAACTCTACTACCCGCCTTCTTTCGCTGCCGCCAACAATCCACATGTCACTGACACTCCTTACCCCTACCTGGACTATCCCTACAATTGCTGCGGCAGCAAGACTCCGTTCCCTTGCAAAGGCTTCCTCAACCATCTCAACACCACGCAGGGCCAACCAGTTGTCTCCTGGCCCGCTGGTTCCGGGCAAAACTTCAGCCTAACCGGGTCGGGCAACCACTATGGCGGATCGTGCCAAGTGGGCTTCAGCGTCGATGAGGGGAAGTCGTGGAGGGTCGTAAAAAGTTTCGAGGGTAACTGTCCGTACAGAGATGGCGGAACGGATCCAGAGAAGCAGACGTTTAGGTTTCGTGTGCCAAACGATACTCCTGTGGGGAAGCAGGTGTTCGCCTGGACGTGGGTTAATCGGGAACAGGAGTTTAATATGCTCTGTGCAGCTGTGAGAATTACAGCTCCGGAGGGAGACGTTGGAAGCGATAACGAGGGCCGTCGTCGCCGCATGTGGATTCGGCCGGATGAACCTCAGCATCACACCCCTGATACTCCTATATGCTGGTGTAGGAAGGACGGCTCGAGAATCGAAAATCCCTCCAACAACATCACTGCAGATAGTACTGGCAGCGCCAACAATGCAGTGCCATCCGCTGGAGAGGCGATTTCTTTCAGCGATCGCCCAAGTTTTCTGTTTGCGAATATCAACAATGGATGTTGGACGCCCAAGGCAAATTTCGAACTCAAGTATCCAAATCCGGGACCAGATGTAATGCAGGGTGATGGCGAGTATCAGTTGAAATTGCCAGAGCCTCCGGAGAAGTGTGGTTGAATGCTGGTTTGGGATACTCTGCGAATGTTTCTTCTTCCGTTTTCTTTTTCTTCTTCTTTTTATTCAATTCTCTTTCTTTCTCTGTTCCTCTCCCTGTATTTTCCTTGCACTGTAGTGATATCCAGTTTTTGCGGGCCACCATGTTGAGCAACCTTTGTGTAATTCATCTTTAATAAATTGGAAACCACCTATATATCAGAAAGAAAATGACTCCAATTGAGGCCAATTTGTTTTTTCTTACCACGTAATCCAACTTTTGGTTTGACGTAGACACTTCTGTAGACTCCTAGTTAAGGCTTACGGATGAAGAAAGTAACCATTTGAAAGAGCAGCGCGCGCGAGAGAGAAGAGTCCTAGGTAGGCTGCTCGGATCCTCTCAGTCTATCCACTCCCGGCATGATGGCAGTTTAAGTGTAGGAACTTTATTTATATGACTACACGTACACAGATTCTGCATACACTGAGAGAGAATTCCTCTTATTTACCAGGATATATGCTGTAGTGTCGTATAGATAGATTCCTTGGGTCTTTGATCTATCGAGATCAAGATGAGATAAGATCAGATAAGATAACTAACTAGTTAGTTAACTATAACTAACTAACTAATGGACTGTTCGTCAATCTGAGTCATCAATTATCCATCCCATCTAGTTAATAAATTTCCGCGAGCATACAGATCGAACAACTTCGCTAAAAGGCTGGGCTGACCTCCCCACATGACTACACATTCAAATCAAGGAACTGTGCATGTATAAAGAGAGGTCAGGTGGTAAAAACCTTACCATAATGATTTCTCTTCATAATCATCTATAGTAGTTATTTATCAACTACTTTTCAAGCTCTTCAAACATGTCTGCAACACTCAAAAGTGTTAGATGTTTAATGATGATATGAATGATTTTCTGAATGATGACAATAACAGAGAATTGAGACTGATAATAAGATCAGTATAGCTTTAAAAGTTGTAAATACTAGAAGTGCTTTATAGATGCTTAACAACTGATGTTCAACTGCTTATCAAGTAGTTAACAAACAATTGATAACTACTTACTATTATTTATTTTAGTATTTAACTCAAGTCATTATCACTTTTACTGCAATTGAACTTATTAATATATATATTATAATCTTTATAATAGTTTATAAGCAATTGATTATGAATTATTAATTAAATAATAAATTTTTATAATTTATTTATTTTTTATATTTACATATTTTCTCTATGAGAAACTTTTCTTTAGTATAATATATATATTAATATAATAATACTTTCTTTATAATTATTTGTCAACTACTTGATAACTATTCAGCAAGTGATTGTAAAGTATATATATTTTTATCATTTTACTATATTAATAGTTTGAATCTTTCAATTAAGAAAGATATAAAATTAAAATATAATAATTATTATTATTATTCTTATTATTCTTCATATTATCTTTAATTTTAAAATATTAAGTAATTGTTATATAGCTTTAAATTACTTATAAATCACTTTTTTTTTCTTTTTCAAAGTTAAGTAACTGTTAATATTTTGATCAAAAACTTTATATCATCATATAGTAGTATATACTGTTTAAGATTATTGATTTTTAAAGTATTTATACTAGCTGCTTATTGTTAGGGAGCGAATGCGAGCTGCATAAGAAGAAAGACTCTCTGCGTTGCTAACTGCTATATAACGAAATACTAAGCTTGATGGGATGAAAGGGGGTGCTGGGGCCTGCGTGGATTATAACCACCTGCATGGTCGTGTGGTCACGTGATATGGATTAGGCCTAATCGGGCGCCGAGCTTAATCCGACGTCGAGTCTAACCGGGCACCGGCCTTCGGTCGGGCTCGGTCGGACGCTGAGCCTAACACTTATTAACTGTTTATCAACTGCTTAACAATCATTTATCAATTCTTAGTAGTTATTAATTATTCAGTTATTTAAAGCAGTTACTAATCATTTGCTATGCAATTATTAAATAGTTTCTAAGTACTTACAGTTTAGAAATGAGAAGTGTAAAAGTATATTTAATCATTTAAGTTAAACTGAACAAATTTATCAATCTTATTTTCTTTTTATCATTTTCTCTAGTTCTTTTGAATACTACTGACATTTTTCTTATTTCATTTTTTCAGTGAAAACATATAGAAATGAGCAAGGTTTTTGTAAAATAGTTTTGCTGGTATAAGGACTATGTAGTTGGTAAATGATTTACAGTGTATTGTGAGAGGTTCTGTTCTGACTAGGATGAGGTCGGGTCACATGGCGAGGTGGGCCAAGCCTTTAGTGAAGTCGACTCATCTACATCCTGAATTTCCGCTCCTCATCTCACAAACAATTTCCTTTCCTTTTCTTCTTTGGAGTCAATCCCGCCAAAACTTTCCCTGATTACTTCGCAGATAATTCTATAATGGCTGTAGTATCTGGTGTTCCGTTCGTTGAGCCTCATATGGCTTTCGACACGATTTTGTGAGTTCCGCAACCCAAACAATGCAATACGCTCCCATGAAAGTATGTAGCTAATCATTCCTCCCATCAACCGATCAGGGTCCTAGACTTTGGCTCCCAGTACTCTCATCTTATCACGAGGAGGCTTCGCGAGCTTAACATTTACTCTGAAATGCTCCCATGCACTCAGAAAATTGCCGACCTGTCATGGAAACCAAAGGGTGTTATTTTGTCTGGGAGTCCCTACTCCGTGTATGCGCCGGACGCCCCGCACGTTGACCCAGGTGAGCCATTAATATGGCTATATGTATGCGAATTTGACTTACTCTACCCTAGCTGACACTCCCTATTTGCAGGTGTGTTTGAACTTGGAGTTCCTGTGCTAGGGATCTGTTACGGGCTGCAAATGATTGCTTGGAACTATGGCAAAAGTGTCTCAGCTGGTGACAAGAGGGAGTACGGTCATGCGAATTTAACAGTAAAGCGTCACCCGGAACAAGCTGCGCACATCGATATATTATTTGAAGGGCTAGAGGGAGATCTCGTGGTTTGGATGTCACACGGAGATAAGCTATCGCACCTCCCGGAGAAGTTTGTGACAATTGCTAGTACACCTAACGCCCCTTTTGCCGGAATCGCACACGTAGAGGAGCTTTTCTATGGCATCCAATTTCACCCAGAGCTTACACACACCCCTCGGGGGAAGGATATTCTTCGAAACTTCGCCGTCAGAATCGCGAAAGCACAGCAAAACTGGACGATGGGAGAATTCGTTAGCCAAGAAATCGAGCGCATTAGAAAATTGGTTGGGGAAAAGGGACAGGTCATTGGAGCTGTCAGCGGAGGTGTTGATTCTACAGTTGCTGCAAAGCTCATGAAAGAAGCAATTGGCGATCGCTTCCATGCTGTTCTCGTTGACAATGGGGTTCTCCGCTTGAACGAGGCGGCTATTGTCAAGGAAACATTGACGAGGCATCTCGGTGTCAATTTAACTGTGGTTGATGCCAGTGAGCGGTTCCTTGGCAAGCTGAAGGGCATCAAGGATGATCCTGAAAGGAAACGGAAGGTCATTGGTAATACATTTATCGAGGTCTTCCAAGAAGAGGCTAAGAAGATCGCGGCTGCTGCTAAGGGATCACACAACGAGGGTGAGATTGAATGGCTTCTTCAGGGTACCTTGTATCCTGATGTTATTGAAAGTATCTCATTCAAGGGGCCCAGCGCAACTATAAAAACCCACCATAATGTCGGCGGTCTACTTGAAGGCATGCACCTGAAGCTTATCGAACCCCTCCGCGAACTTTTTAAGGACGAAGTCCGTGAACTGGGTGTACAACTCGGTATTCCGGAGGAACTTGTCTGGCGCCACCCATTCCCTGGTCCTGGAATCGCCATCCGAATCCTTGGAGAAGTCACCCCTGTGAGCAGCTGCTTATACAAACCCTGCTGAAACAAAAGCCATCTTACTAATAGTTATACAGGAACAAGTCCGCATTGCCCGGGAAGCGGATCACATTTTCATCGAAGAGATCAAAGCAGCCGGTCTATACCGCAAAATTAGCCAGGCCTTTGCTGCACTTCTCCCCGTCAAGGCGGTTGGCGTGATGGGCGACCAGCGGGTTCACGACCAGGTGATTGCTCTCCGGGCTGTGGAGACCACTGATTTCATGACTGCAGACTGGTATCCGTTTGATGGCGAGTTCTTGAAGACGGTTAGCAGGCGAATTGTGAATGAGGTTAAGGGCGTATGCCGGGTGGTCTACGACAGTAAGCTTTCCCTCTTTCTCCTCCTTTTTTGAGTCATGTGTCTAATGCAAACTTGAATGCTGAGCATTTTTTTTCGTTTACGCTAAACAGTCACCAGCAAACCCCCCGGTACCATTGAGATGGAGTAATTGGACAATGACTACCGCTTGATTCAAGGCATTACTATGAAACACGCATTTGCGGCATCTGAATCGGCATATGGCATGACAAAACGCAAAATAGAGACAACTATTACCCCTATGAAATGGGGCTTTTTTTTTTTTTTGGTTTGTTGTTTGTCTAGAATACATGATAGTGAACCCCTTAAACAACAGAGTCGCCACACCTATGATCATGCTTTCGACCTTAAAAATTATGGGTCCCTTCAACGATCTACAAATCTTTCCATCGATCATTGAATGCTATTCCTCACAGAACAGTCTCGAAAGGTTATCGCACCATCTCCGCAAACACACTTTTAATTCAATGCAGAGAAATTGACCTGGGTGAGTAGTAGAGGTAAGTCTCATCAGTTTCGTCTTGCTTATAATCAACTTTCTTTAAGAAGAAGTTATGATCCTGGTTAGTGTTTGACTGTGACCTAATATGCTGTAAATAGTAGATCATTCACTAGTGAATCGACGAATTGAGATATCATGAGCTCTTCATCCTCAATTAACCTTCGTTGCCTTCTTGGTAAGGCTCTCTGCGTGGGAGGTTTGAGCTCTGTCGAAGTCTAAACACACCACACTTTCCGGGTCATTCTTGACAATCATCATGTTCCTCAGTTTGGCGTCGCAGTGCAGAACCAACACTTTGTGGATCTCTCGAATGCCACGGATCAAAGCCTCTCCCTGCTTCTTTGTAAAATCATGCAGATAGATAATTTCCATATTGGGAATGTATTCCAAGAAGATGGCGCTAGAAGGATTCTCGTTAAGAAACACCTTCAGGTGATGTTGATAACGTGTGACGTCCATCCATTCCATCGTCCCATAGAGCCGAGGCACGATTCCGCAGTCTCAAAGGCCGTGCTTCATCAGTAGTCTGTAGACAGTCGATTTGCAGACGTGAATGTCTGTTTCACGCTCAGGATTTGCGTGCTCGATCGGGCCGTTGTCATGATGCTCTCCCAAATGTTAGAATGAACCGATGATTTGGAGAGCTTAAGGTTCACAGACCACTTTCATTACACGTGTCTCGTTGCGAATATGAGCAAGGAATATTCTGAGAATTTCAAACTGAAAACTTTTGCTTAAATGTTATCTCAGAGGAATCAAACGTCAGTGAAATCCATTTGAATTTAGTGTTCGACACCTCGAGTTTGCTCGTTCGCCCTCAAAATCCTAGCTAGGCTTGCAGGGAAATAGTTTGGTTTGTTTGCTCAATTTCGATCGGCACTTTATTGCTCCAACTCAAACCCTTTTTAGGAGCATGTTGGTTGTTCATCCAATCCAAATGCTTCACGCTCAGCAACAAGGCCGAAACTTGCGCCTCTTCAGTCAGCCAATTGAAGTTGGTGTGTACGGTAGCCAGAGTAAAATCTCACGTGACCATGACTATTCCGTTGCTTGAAACTTCGATGATCCGGTAGACGCCCCACCTCACGTGATAGACGCGTATATTAGTTAGCTAGCTAGTACATGGTTACGCCTGCTACACGTGATCTAGATAGTTCCTTGATGGGAGGTTATTCTTAAGGCTTAGTCATTAAGTTGATGATGTTATTAAGTGTAAAGTATAACATTTTTAAAACAAATATATGTAGCTTATATTCATGCTTTTAAGAGTGAAAACCATGGGTTCAAATCTTCCCTCTATTCTATAGAGTTCCTTTTCTTGTTATTGTGAATTGAATGTCATACTTGTTGTGGTGGGGGAGGTTAGGAAAATAAAACTATTTGAATTTGTGGCTCGCTCAGTGGAGAAATGTGTTATTACAGTTGGACCAGTTACCTCGTAAAAAGGCCCAATCAACCAATAATCTAGGGAGTAAATAGGGGTCACCTGATCCCTGACAATTACGGCTACTCTAGTCACGTGCCTGATAGCTCGGCGAGCTTGTTTAATATAAATAACAACCTCCTCGTCTTCAGGAAAGAATCAGATCAATCAATGAAATGAACCTCAACAAACTAACATCATTGAGACAACCACAACGCCCAGAAAAACAACTATAAGTGGATGCTGTTGGCATATCTGAGCACACTTTGGCTATTCCCCTGTTCTTGATAGTTGAGTTCTCAAATAGAAGAGATTTCTCCCTCCCTTACTGGACTGTCGGCGGGAAATCATGAGCGGACTCCGTAGCTTGGTGAAAGATGGGTGGCATCCAAAGGGAAATGATGGTGGTAGGGAGAGTTGGCGGGGTGATTTTAAAGGCATAAACCAAGTTGTACGTCTTGTTTCCTTTGCTCCTCTGTTAAACCCCTCATCAAGAATATTCCGCCTGCCCATACAATTAGCTGCCTGTTATCCCTAATTTATTCCCTAAAATGATATAGGCCGGCTGGGTGGGCAAAGGGAAATGTAGCAGTTCCAATGATTCCCGTGTTGAGCATGTATCTCGGCCACTATCCTCTCTCAAGGACCCTGCGTCATTTCCTCCCCCACCAAAACACATCAATCGACTCGGTGTTGAGAGAACTTTGAGCTCGACCTCAACTTCAGACACCGGCCTGTTAAGACCCCCTTTGAGCTCCTCACAGTCTCAATCACCACAGGAACAACTCCATGCTGAGGAAGAAGCCAACTCGAAGAGGGCCCCGCCTCCTGTCCCGTACAGGGCAAACACCACAGGAGTATCCACGCATAATGTGCTTTCTCCTCCCATTCACCAAAGTCACACCTCAACAGGGTCAACAGATGTGTCTAAGTCCAACCCAAGCCTCACACCAAAACCAGCTTTGCCACCTAGATTACCACCACGAGGCGCACTACATCCACATCCACATCCACAACCATCTCAATCTTCATCTCCCCCACCACCTCCAGCACATGAAACTACAACAAATGGACTGGTACCGACAATAAACCAAAGGTCTATTAATTTCCTGGGCGAGGCGGACATTTCCGTCCCCAGTCTCGGCATCAATGGAGGGAACTCTGACCGGCAGGAACCGGCTCCCAAATCAACCGGAGGAGCATCACCATACTCCCCGCAGAATGAGCTTCAGGCGCGATTTGCCAAAATTAGCGCATCGTCTCCAACTCTATGCTCTTCTGGTGCATCGAAGCCTTCAGAAGGCACCACCATGGAGCAAAAGCAACATGCGGTGCGAACAGCGCATTCGTTTAGCCGGGACCCCACTTCTGTATCAACAAACGATGCGCGAAATGCAGTTTCGACGGCATTGAATTTCCGCGAGCGTCACAGTGAACAGATTGACTCTGGAAAGAAGAAACTGCTCCAGATAGACCAAAAGTATGGCATTTCAAAGCGAATCAACAGTTTTATTGAAGATCAGAAGTCCCCAGCATGCCCGGATAGCCAACCTCCACCCCATGCTAATGCGCTTTATAGCCCCCAGCCATCAGGCGCCTATGCATATAACAGACCAGATCTGGAAGCATTGAATAGCCGCAAACCTCCTCCTCCACCCACTCCCTCACAGAAGCCGGGTATGCAAGTTCATCCTGTTGATGGACATCCTCGAGCTGCTCCACCACCACCGCCACCACCACTACCCCTCGGGACCAAGCCGCGTTAAATCTGCATGCGGGTGGGGATCAAGACTCGTGGTTGAATCATACAATAGCGTTTCTCCAAGGGGATTTGATCGGTGGTCTGTTTGCTTTTCTTTTGGATCTCCACGGTGTTTTTAAGGGTATCATTTATCTTCACAAATGAGCCTATGCGTATGCTGTGTGTCAACAGGTGTAAAAGGGGAATCATTGGTCTTATTTTACTTTTTGCATGCTCCCCCAATTCCGGCATCATATCATTACTAGTATTATTATTGACCTTTGTGGTTTAGCTTTGTTATTTTTACGGCCTCTGTTTTGCGTTTGTATTCTTTATGACCCCTATGCATAATTTTATGATTTCTGTCCCTTAGTATTATGGCTGTCAAGGAACTAATAATGGCGATTAATTGCATAATGGTGTTTACCTCTTTTCATTGCTTCATTTTTCCCATGAGGTGTCAATTGATCCGTTTACGGGAGAATCGGGCATGCAAAAGGGAAATATTCAATATTCTTTACCAACGTCGATTGATTGGATTGAGTTGGTTTTGTTATTATTTATTTTTTATTCTTTCTTTACCTCTGTATACATGGCACATTGCTACCATCTCGCCTGCTCCCTAGGAATATTGGTTTTGAATTGAATATCAGATCAGCCTCGGGTTATAAATAGCTCTGCTGTCAGTTATTTGTAGCAGTTCTTCACTTCCCTCCCTAACTTTACTTATATGCTAATTCCTCATTTTGGGTTGGAAGTTGCTCACGTCAAACTGCAGACAAGTCTTTATCTTCACATTCCCCTAACTCTTCAACAATCCTCCAACCATCAATAATGACTAACGACGAACCGAAAGCAACCATGCACTGCAGCCTATCACCAACCCCCCCCCCTTCCCTTCCCGTACCACCCCTATCAACCCCGCAAAGCGCACCGTTTCACGCAGCTCTCTCCCTCGAGACGAAGTGGTTTGCTACCGAGCAGCCTACGTTCCCCTGTCCAGCACTTCCCTCGCTACCAACACCAGTCCACTGCTCGACCTCCCAGTGGGAATAAATACATCGACTCCCTCTCACCACCACCACCACCGGGGGTGTGTGCTTGGGTGAGTGGCTGGGGGCGGGATGTCGGCTGAGGGGATTTTGGAGATGGTTGGGGTAGCGGTGGGGAATGCATTATTAGAGATTGATGTTGGCCATTTTCGGACGGTTAGGGATATGTTGGATGGGATGGGGAGGCGAGAGGAGAGAGTGAGGGTTGGAGGAACACGGAGATTGAAGTGCTTAAGCAGAATGCGAATGTTAAGGGAGTGCTGATGACGTGGATTTGTTTGCAGAGTGTTCTAGCTGGTGATACGAATTTCCTTTTCTTGCTGCTGGTTCCTAACTATCACAAAGCTGTCTGTCTCGGGCCTCTCTTTACTTTTCTGTCATCTCTGTTCCTGTAATATCTAAAAGACATCTCCGGTGCAAAGCGGGGGAGACTATCTAATACTTATTGCAGTTCCTATTTCTTCTATTGTTTCTGGTGTTTAATTGCTTTATGCAGACATTTTACAAAGAGTACGGCTCCCCTGCCGAACCATGTATGTCCAATGATGGAGTGGTCGGGTGGTTTCTCCATATAGTACCTATTACTAGCTAAAGAGCCACATGAAAATGTAGTAAATTAGTTGCGGTCCAATAAAGAAGCGATAATCCTCCCCCGCTCTTTTTGGCGTCGTTTTTCTTCATCAATCTTATCTCTGTTGCCCCTCAGGGATTCAAAATTGTGGCACACGGGAGACCCCTGGAGGAGCAGTGGAACGACCAGACTGCCGCGAAAAAGCTAGACAAAAAAAAATGTGGGGTGTTCTCGGTCCCCAACAAATCTCAAAAGATTTAAAACCAACACTTTGGGTCAACAAGCAACCTCGGGGATGTGGCGAGCGTCTTTGACTCGTCCGCCTCCAACATAACAGACAGATACAGCCATGGGGAAGCTCTTCAGCCGGCGGGGAATTATTATATAAGCAGAACCCTCGGTCAGGTGACCTACAATGATCGGGTTGATGTTCGGCGAAAGTAGGGACCCATGGCGCTAGTCCCGAGCAGGCAACGCACGCATTCAGCAAAAATCAAAAATTTCCAGCTTCGTCAAAAAGTCAAAAGAGCCGCGACGAAGCTAGAGCGAGAACCGCACGACACCAAACAGCTTCAAGATAGAGGGAGATATATTTGATATCAACAACCAAATGGGCGATGATACCCAAGTACTCTAGATCTAACTAACACCCCACTGCCGCAGCAGGACGGAGAAGGAAGTAGTTATATTCTGACGTCTTTAACTGTGTTATCCCAACGATTGACGGATGGTTCATCTCTCCCTCCGCTGGGCTCCTGGTCTCGCATTGCCTGGAAAGCTTTATTTATTTTATGTTTGTGATGAACTTGCATTATTCTCCGCATCAACGACTCTGGTGGTTTATCTCTCTGTGGTTCGGGATCACACCTCAGGTTGCCAATTGGACCCAGGCTTTTCGTTTCCCAACAATCCGCTGTCCTGCGCTAACTGCCATAGTTTTTTTTTACTACTTGGGCTGAATGCTCTGCTCTGGTGTGGATCTCCCAGACCCATAGGCCTTGATTTCCAGATTATAGCTTCTTTTCTTTATCTTGTCTTGTTGTTTTTTTCATTTCATTTCTTTTTTCAATTGAATTCAATTCATTTCATTTCTCTTCTTCAGTTAATATACCCAAGAAGATTGTCTCTGAGACCACTGCTGTCGACACACTTCTACTTCCTCTTCCTCCTTTTTTCCTTTTGACAACCAGAGTTTCAACTCTAACCCTATTATTCTTGCCTCCCAGTCCCGGATGATATAATTATAACATCACCGGTAAACTCCATTTGATCTCCCAAAGATTTTCCACTTTTTCTTCTGCTCCCTCCTTTGTTTTTATTTTTAATTTTTTTTAATTTTTTTTTATTAGACATTTACTATTCCAGCCCCTTCATCTTCCTGGTGAATCCTTCAACAGTAAAATCAATACCCCTCCATAAGGGTTATTATCCGGTGGGCATACTGGGTATATCCTCAAACCACCCACTGATTCACCTCTATTGTGTTGGCTACAGGAATACCACCACCACCAACCCCACCATGAGTTCCTCTGTCTATCTAAGCCTTCCACCCTCTTCGTTTTTCAAGTTCCCGCCTTCACCCCTCCCGGAAACCATCCCGCCGCCCACTGTTGCCAAACCAACATGGTATCAGCCCTTCAATATTCCTGCGGATCTCTACCGGAAAGCCTTGGCACCCCAGGTGCCTCTCACCATCGCCGCCCTCTATGCCACCTCTGTTGTCCTGATGAACCGTGTCAATAAGAAGAGAGGTTACAAACCCTGGGCCTTGAGTAAAACGACCGCCTTCAAGGCCTTTGTCATCCTCCACAATGTCTTCTTGGCCGTCTACTCTGCCTGGACTTTCGCGGGTATGATCCGCGCTTTCTACCACACCTGGCCCGAGCGTGGCGAAAAGTATAACGTCGTCAGAGTTGCCGATGCCCTCTGCAAGATCAACGGTCCCCGTGGTTTGGGAAATGCTGCTTTCTATGATCCTGCCCAAAAGAAATGGACCATGATCAGCCCGGAATACAAGCTGGGACCTGGTGGCGTACCTGACTCGACTGATGTTGGACGTCTCTGGAATGAAGGGTTGGCCTTCTTGGGCTGGATTTTTTATCTCTCCAAGTTCTACGAAGTTCTCGATACCGCAATCATCCTGGCCAAGGGAAAGAGGAGTTCCACTCTCCAGACATACCACCACGCTGGTGCCATGATGTGTATGTGGGCTGGAATTAGGTATATGGCGACTCCCATTTGGATCTTTCCTCTATTTAATTCCGCCATTCACGCTATGATGGTATGTTTTTTACCCTTTTCTGCTGCTTGCGAAAGAGGTGTGTACCTGAACCTAATTCTATACAGTATCTCTACTACACCTTGACTGCACTATCCATTCGCGTGCCTGTTGCCATTAAGCGCAGCTTGACCTCCCTTCAGATCACACAATTTGTTTTTGGCTCCACCTTGGCTGCTTGCTATATTCTCATTTCCTACACTTTCCCGATTGGTGTTCCCCGTTCGGTTGCCATGACTTCTTTGACCTCTGCTATTTCTGATGCCGTCACCGCTGTTGCTGTTGCGCCGAATGACACCGTTGGAGGTATGAGTCCTTGGCTCAAGAAGCTGGCTCTCCGTGCAGCTGGAGCTGAGGGAGTTGCTGAGCATGTGCTTAATTCTAACGGAGAATTATTTGGCGTAGACGGACGCCAAGCAGTGCAGGCTCTTCTTGCGAAACAGGAAACCCGATATGTCTTAGAACCCCGTACTTTCACCTGCCTGGATACCTCTGGCCAAACCTTTGCTCTCTCTCTTAACATCCTCTACCTCTTGCCTCTGACTTTCCTCTTTGTCCGTTTCTTTGTCCGATCCTATCTCCGCCGTACTTCCCAAGGCGCCAAACACCCAACCCATGCTCACGCAGCCGAGAAAGCTGGCATTGATGCACTAAAAGGTGTCACGCGGGAAATTCGGAATGCTGTTATCGAAATGCATGGTGATGACGGAAGTGCCCTGGAAACAGATTCTGGAATCGGCACTCCCCACCCTGAAGCCTATGAGGCGAACGTCGATGACATTATGACGTACAAGCAGCTGAAAGCTGAGAGAAAAGAAGCCGCCATTGATAAGCACCCATCTCCGCCCCAGCTGGCACACCCCTCCTCAGCAGAATCAACACCTCAACCGGTCCGTATGAACCGAGTAGCTGGCAGTTCACAAGGCTGGCAGCGCTCGCACTCCCTCCAAGACTAAGGGTTACGAAGAAGCTTACTTGATAGGGTTTTGACTAATAGATCGATGCATGTTAATTGAGTAACTACAACCTTAAAGTGTGATCACTCTGAACTTGTGTACCCCTCAGGCTAGGACAGGGATAATCCACCCGTGAAAACGGATACAAGGTGGAGAGGAAAGTACAGAGAAAGATACTGTCGAAAACTTTTAATTAGTGGTGAGTACAGATGTGGATGGATCCTTATGCGCGTGCTTCAACGTCCTCGTCCCACCTTTTCCTTGGTTTATATGGAGATACCTCTTGCAACGTTCCCAATGCGAAACGTCAGAACGATGAGCGGTTTTCTTTCCTTATCTCTCTCTCTTCCTTTCTCTGTTTCATGCTTTCTTTTTAATAATTTTTTTCCTTTTATTTTGTTTCTTTATTGTTTGTTTTCTTTTCTTTTTCATTTTCATTGATATTGAGTACATACTTTTTGCATGCATAGGTTGGATACGTCTGGCCCCGGTGTCTTACGGAATTTCTTTTGTTAGCTTTTTGTGGTTCCTTGTGTTTCCATGGTATCGTTGCTTCTTCTGGTTCGAGTTTGGCGGCTCATTTTCACACATCATCTCGATATCGAATTCCCTCAGTAAAAGCTTTGTCCGTTGATATTTTGTGAATTTAGTGTTGGGACTGGGAAGGTAGAAAACTGTTTACAACTTCTGGTGCTGATTTTGGCATTGTGAAGTTGAGAAAAAAACGAGGAGATTTTTGGGAGGGCTGATTTCGCGAGTCTCTGATTCTTCTTGATTTTGGTTAAAGATTTTCATATGGGGGTTTTGGCTTGGATATGAGGAACAAAAACAACAAACGGAAAATGGAGTCTTCTGGGTGATGCTCTAAGTGTACCATTATTTTTATCAATGGAGATACATTTCCTGACTATTTCCTTCTCTCCCAATTTAGCTCATACTGAATGTTTCCTTATGACTTTGGATATACCGATCTTTTAGATGGCAAGAAGTAAAGGGAAGAGGAAAAGGGGAAGGAATGAAGAAAGCAAATGAGTAAACATGGACAAGGTTTATGAAGACAACTAATTTCGTTCGCTATATCTGCCTTTGTCAATATCCAGTCTCAAAGTAGTGAGGTTGAACATACCAGATCCCCTCGCTAATTTCTCAAGAAGCAACCTACAAACTACTATCACAAATCCATCCATCCACCCACCTATTTACAAATTGAAGTTGACACTTTATGCAAAAAGGCAAATATGTCCGAAATCGACAAGATAGTCGACGAGTACGCAAATCCTTTTACCATACCGTTACCCGCGACCAGTTTCAGAGCTGTCGATAGGACTGGTAATATCCCTTCCTCTTCTACCAGATGTCCATGATCCATCGCTTCCAAGACACTTTATCATGTAGAGAACACATCATTTACTCCTCCAGCTATGGTATTATCTGGTTGGATAACTTGAGAGCCGGTGTCTGAAGATTCCACCTTTGGGACAAACCTTGATGTTAAAAGTTTTTACCGCTATAGCTGTCATGATTGTCATGGAACGCGGCTTAATTTCTCTGGACGACGATGTCAATGGTCTGTGCCTGAGAAGGCTGAGCCAGAGATTATGGTTGGGCGTGAGGAGAACGTTACGTTATGGAGCTGGTCATTTGCTAACTCCCGTCCAACAGACATGCATATACAAAAGATTTTGGGGCCATGATTTTGGATTGTACCAATTTATAGTCATTAGTTCGTAGCATTTAAATATGGATATCGATAATAAAGTAAAATAAATAAAAATCTCGTTGCTATTTGTCCTGCCAGAAAACAGGATGGACAGGATCGACTAACATGCAAAGCCAGTGACTGTATTTCCCACCCAACATGGGGATACAGTAAAGGCGTTTAGCTCTCCCCACATCCCCCCATTTAATTTCAATGGAAAAGCGCTGGGATTGTCCCATTAGCTTACTGATTTGATTTATCACAGCTTCCGGAGTATGCGTTAAGTGTCCAGTCATGAAATCTCTGTCAACATAGACCTTGGGCGAAACGTGAGAAATTTCGTAAAAACTCATCTCCTTTGCAGATTTCGAGAGGGTAAAATAGTCCTTGTAGAGGGCTAGAATACTGTTGGCCACGCGGTTTATGACATGTTGCATAATCTCTGACCCCGATTTTGTCTTCGAACCTACGCCTTGGGTATCGGCTGAATATATCTGTGGCAAAAGTTGCTCGATTTCTAGATCGCTGACCGTGAGAGCGTCAAGAAAGTTAGTTATGTCAATGAGTGGCACGAGAACAAGTCCCTTACGCCCTCCAACGGTTGGAAGGTCCCCAAACAGCATGAGATGCGACCTCTCATTCCCATCCTCAGTGATCTCCGTGATGATATCAGTCATTTGACCATGGTTCCGCTTCTTGTGTAAGAAAAGTTCTTCTTTCTCGAAATCTTCAGAAGACCATAGGCTTTCAGACGCATACAGCACACGGTCACCCTGGCAAGTCGGACTGATGATGAGAAACGCACTGAAATTGTCAAGGATTTTGACGGCAGCGTCGCCGTTGAGAAGCCCTGACAACAGTTTCCCTGGAATTTCAGGAACTGGAGCACTGCTCGTACTGCATGATTGATCGGTGCCAATGTTTTCGGGGATGGATATTTGGGTTTGGTATACTAGGGGTATCGGATTTCTGGTACTACTTTTCCTGCGCAATATGGTTTCATACCGACTATCGTGATTGACGACATGTGCAATGAATAAGATTGAAGGGCAAGGCAGCGTATATGGTACAGCAGATAATGCTGGGTTGAAAGTTTCGTTTGCCGTCCTTCTCCCATCGCGAGCATGACTTCTGGGAGGTAGGTTGGAGGGATACGTATCCGTTTCTAGTTCGCATTTGCCAAGTCTGTAAAACGGTTGTTGATGTAAACGGTGTGAATTTGCAGGAATTTGATTCCTGCCTCCTGCAATAATGCCGGTATGCTCACAATCGGAACCTTTGCTTTTCTGAGAAAAATGGCGTAGAAGTCTTTGCAGGGCAGGCTTTCCCCACAACCGCTTTTGCCGGTTGGGATATGGCTTGTCAAACTTTATTTCAGACATTTTCAACTTGAACCACCAACATTTGTCCAGTCCATCGATTCTAATTATAAGAATATTTGTGGTAAAGGACATAGAAAGTTATCCAAAGAGAAATAGACGGCTGTGGATGCATCATTGTCAGAATCCACAGCTTGTAAGCATTGTAGGTGAGGGTATCTGAAAGAATCTTCCAGAGGGCAAAGTGAACATATTGAGATTTAAAGAACTCCTTGACAACAGACGACAAACTTTCATAGATGCACACAATGCGTTTTTACGAAAGGGTACCACATCCCTTCAAATTGGTGGAGAGAAGGGCACCGGCCTATGTAGAATTCGAATTCAATTGAAAGTCACAGAAGGTTTCAAAGTAGAACAAAGTATCCATTTTTGCCAATGGGAAATCCTTTGAACGCTACTACTTGCTGGATAGAACTATATCGTTCATCTGAGATGCTGTTACGTCAAGTTGTCTATCTGTACGTGATGTGACAGTCTCTGCAAAAGTCAAGACCAGCATAGGCACTAAAGAAGACAACATCCGATTGATCGGAGGATTTCCCCTGGCAAAAATAACTGGAATCAGGGATGCCGATACATTATAGAAAAATGAGTTGCTCTCGTGATTGGCAACGTGTAACGACAGCGGCAGACAGAGCTACACCCGTTTGCCATCTCAATCCTGGAATAAAGCAATAACTATGCGTTAACCAATCTTAGAACTTAGTGGCATTGTGATTGATGGAGTAAGAAAGCAAAACGAAGAAGACAAAAACATTACAATCAATGAACTCCTGCATACACGTAGAGTCTTTAGAGTGTGCTCAAAAAGTGCTCTAAGCTTTGTTTGACAGAACAACCCATCACCAGCATGTTGATAGGTATTAAAAGTAGATAGAGAAGTACAGGACTTGGAAGACATCTGGAGCCAAGGTAGCCCTAATATAATGAAACAGATGAGACGTAGAAGCAACTCAAGCTAGAACTGCAGAGTATCCCCATTCCATTCCATAGTAAGAGACAGAGAAGAAAACTTTCCCAGTGTGAAAAGTACAGCCGCGCCACGTGATATGCTGACAAATCTTCTCTCCTCCCTGAACCTTCCGACGACAAAAATGTACAAACAAAAATCTTCGACAGCGTCAACCGACAGCCCGCCGCATTGCCCTCTTCCCCGCTGCCATTGAGAGCCATCCGTTTTCCTGGGCCTCTCCCTCCTCCCTTTCTTGGCCTCCTCCGCCTCTCGCTCCATCCCGCCTCCCGGATGTCTATCTCAATCTCCCGCGCCGTTCTGCGGCAGTCGCGATATTTGATCCGAAGACCGGCTTTCAGATTTGCGTCCACAACCACTGAGGCTGCAACCAAGACCAAGGACACTGCTACCTCTGCTGCGACAAAGGCTTCTCAGGGAATTTCCAAAGCTGTTGCCACTGCGGGTCCTGCGATTGCAACTGCCCTCTCAGGAGTCAGTAGAGCCTTAAGGAAAGTGGGTGGACGAACAGGCAAATTTATCGCTATCGTTGATTGTAAGAGCACAATCTGATGTCATTAGCATGGTTGAGGATCCCGAAGAAGATTGATCTTTGTTCAATTGTTCAAAATTGGGTAATGAGAAGCCATTTGTCGGATGAATAGTTACTGATTCAAACCAAACTTCACAGCATTAATACCTCCCACGATTTACTACTCCAGAGTTGGTTTGGAGCTGTCGAAAATAGTATTCAGAGGGCAGAAGATGACCCTGCCGTAAGTTTCACAGGTCTCTTTCATATGAGCTTTTAAATTATGCCCATGGTCTAACTTCTTTCGATTAGAAGCCTAGCGACTTTCCAGGGATATTATCAACCTCTACTCAGAAACCTCCGCCAGCCATCGACCTTGATCTCCCAACTATCCAAGTCTTTCAATGCAGAAGACATCCTTCCCCTTCTCCGGAACATTGATAGGAAGCAATTGGCGGTTGCTGGTGTTACAGCTGCTGAGGTGATTGGATTTTTTTCTGTTGGTGAGATTATTGGGCGCTTTAAACTTGTCGGATACAGAGGCGACACTGGACATGCGCATTAGATAAACTAAAACTTTTTTTTGTAAAAATTTCTGTCACATATCTTCCTTCACTGCTTCCCATCTTTTCATTATCGTATTCTTCAGGCTGTATAGATGATGGACTTTATAAGGCGGTCTCTTTACTGATTGTTTAGGTTCCGTCGTGCGACTTATGTTGTCGGAATATATTCTTCAAAACTAGATTTCGTTCGTCTGGAGATAGCTAATCCATAAGAATTTCTTTGTAAATTTCGTTTATAACCGACTGAGTGATATTGAATGCAAATGCTGGGTTTGCATCTGGTCTCAAAGCATAGACCACGTGACATTCGAGTTACGGTTTAAATTTCTTAAAATCAACCGTGGACATCGAAACAATTTACGGATAGTCAGACAATTCAGTTTTAATAAACGGTCAGAAGTGAGAAGGCACTGAAGATGGACGCTTTCAAGCTCCTCACCCGCTCAACAAAACTTAAAACGGGCTCTGCCTCTACAAAGCAACTTATATCAAACTCTTTACCGTCGGCTGGGGCAGCAAATACACCCCAGCTATTTGCTGCCCGTAATGGATCACACCCTATAGAATCTGGCGACGAGCAAAATGAAAGGAAAGGAAGGAAACGGAAGAGAGTTTTGGATAGAGATGAAGTTTCTGCTGATGCTGCTGTTGTAACTCTAGACTTTTTCGGTCCAGGCTCATCTGGGACTCATGGATTGTCTACCAGCGGAACAAGAAATGCAACGCAAGGGCAAAATGAGAGCGATAAGTTAGGCGGAAATATTATCGATGGGGATTTCCTCGAGGATGCCGGTTTGGGTGAGGAACCACGAAAGGCGATCCTGACAGCACACAAGATCAAAGTGACAGATCTCCGAACACCCCCGATAGTGATTGAACGAGAAGATAAAAAGTCGAAAAAGAAAACGAAAAAGAAGCAAAAGCTCGAACCAACCCCAAATGCTTTGAGCCGGAAACAGCAGCGGAAAGCGCTGAGAATGTATCCAGAACCACTTATGTCGTTCCGGCAGTTGAGAACGAGATATCAAATTTCTCGACGGCTTTTCGAGAACATTCTTAATCAAGGCTACAGCGCCCCTACTGAGGTTCAGCTTGGCGCTCTTCCATTGCTGCTGGGTGGTTGTCCTAGTTCGGCTTCGCGGAATCAAGTAAAAGGGGGGAAATCTTCCTCATTCGGACTTGAACCTGACCTTTTGGTTGTTGCTCCAACTGGTAGTGGGAAAACATTAGCTTTCATGGTTCCGCTCATTGATAAAATAATACGACATCACCACCATAACGATTCCCAATCGAGAGAGTTGTTCGCGATTGTCTTGGCGCCAACGAAGGAACTTGTGTCCCAAATTGTCAACGAAGGCCGGAAGTTCATGGTGGGCACCGGGGTTAAAATTACAGCTATGCGGAAGAGGATGCGACTCGTGGAGTGCATAGAAGGAGGTGAAGACCCCTCTGATGGAGAGAGATTGAGCTCCGGAAGTGACGGCGGTGAAGTCACAAAAGCAAAACAGTCCAGAGGAAACGACCTTATTACAAATAGCGATATTCTAGTTTCGACTCCCCCCTTGCTTGCGAATTCACTTTCCGGTAATAAAAAACGCGATTTAGCTCCTCTGCCCACCGTCCAGAGTCTTGCCTTAGATGAAGCAGATGTACTTTTGGACCCGTTATTTCGCGAACAGACCCTCGATGTATGGCGGGCCTGCACTAACGCCCAATTACGAGTTGGGTTATGGTCTGCAACAATGGGCTCTAATATTGAAGAGCTGGTCAAATCAACTATTAGCGAACGGCAAAAATCTCTGGGGCTGGGGGACGAATCCTTCCTTGTTCGGTTGGTCGTTGGATTAAAAGATACTGCAATTCCCAATATTTCCCACAAACTTGTCTATGCAGCAACTGAACAAGGGAAGCTTCTGGGGTTGCGACAGCTGCTTCATCCAACGGGCGCATTCTCTGCGTCAGATATCCATCTACGTCCACCTTTTTTAGTATTTACGCAAACCATATCCAGAGCTGTGGCATTACATTCAGAGTTGAAATATGACATCCCAGCTGAAGCGGGCGGATCGTCACGTATCGCTGTCCTCCATTCTGAACTCTCTGACTCGCAGAGATCTGACGTTATGGCAGGCTTCCGCAAAGGCGAGATATGGATTCTCATCACCACCGATCTCCTTTCTCGCGGGGTGGATTTCCGCGGAATCAACGGCGTCGTGAACTACGATATACCCAATTCTAGCGCGGCATATATTCACCGCGTTGGAAGAACAGGCAGGGCTGGTCGTGAGGGTGGAGTGGCTGTCACCTTTTACACAAAGGAAGATATTCCTTACGTGAAGAATATTGCGAATGTTATCGCTGCAAGTGAGAAATTACGGGGAGTCCCTAGTGATAAAGGGATCCAGAAATGGCTGCTAGATGCATTGCCCAATCTGTCCAAGAAGGACAAAAAAGATCTCAAACAACATGGCGTGAAGGTTCGAAGGCCTGTGACGAAGGGGGAGCAGGGTGAAAAGGATAAGCGAAAAACGAGGATCAGCACAAAGAGTGGATTTGAGAGGCGGATCGAACGAAACCGGAGAGACGCGGTTAAGGCAAGCCAGCGGCGAAAACAAAAGGTACAGGTTGAAGGGGAAGGGGATGCAAATGACAATGAGTCTTGGGATGGGATTGAAGACTAAAATTACTTTCACCCTGCACATATGAGTAACTATCTATAAACGCCAGGGTTCCAGCCAACTTCATATCTCCAGTTGAACTCCTACCCATAAGAGCAGAAATGATACCGACTTCACCCTCTCTTCTCTTCCTCTCCCTTCTCCTGGTCTCCCTTCTCTTTCCCACTCTCGTCCTCTGCTTTGACCATATGCCGCTCCAAACTTATCTCCACCACTTTCTTCTCCCTCCTAACACTCCCCTTCAACCCATCCCCATCCCAATCAAAATAAACCGCCCAAACACCCTCCTCTCCCTCTACCGCTGCAAATTCCTCGATCTCATGCAGCGTCAATCTCATCTCATCCTCCGTCCAATCCCAGGGTCCGACAAAATGCTCGCGGCTCTGCGTTCGATTACCGTATTTGAGCTCCAGCGTGTGTCTGTCAAGATATATCCAATTGAGCATGGGTGGGTCGGCAGATATAGTGCTGACAAGCCCTAGGGTAGGTTTGCGTTGGTCGTCTGGGTAGGCGATGTAGAAGGCTTCGGCAGTATGGCTGGGGATGGAGCGAGCCTCGGATGAGGGGGAATCGAGGTAAATCTGATGGGAACATTTCAGCTTCCTGGACTACAGACAGATATTTTGCCTCACTTGCATACTATTACAAAGCACCCAAAAAAGCCATCACATACCTTATTATCCCTTAGCACCATTCTCCGCCCATAAAGCCCTCTCGCCGCATCAGAATTCGTGTCACAGAAGACATCGAGATAGAATTTCTCGAGGCGCTTTTCGTCTCCTTGCCGCTGATTTTCTTTCCTCTGCTCGCTTACACCTTGGGAGACGCCGACAACGGTTGGGATTGCGGTTATTGTAAAAATACCAAGGACCATACTTGTCGTTCTTATGTTCTCAGTGTTAAATTCGTATGGTGATGGTATCAAAGCTGATATTTTATCTAATTTGATGTTACCCTCGGTATAGGTTGTGATGTCGAGGTTTTATCAATTTGGCTATTTCCAGACTCTTAAAATATGAATTTATATGAATATTTTTCATTCCTGGTTAATATCATTTTCCTTGATAGTTGGGTAACCCTCGAGTGAAAGACAGGCAACAAGCGGGTGACGTCATACAGGCGCAGTCCCCTGTGTCACATTTTCGAAATTCCATCAAAAAGAGCCAAGGGCACATTGTATATACATGTAGAGCATATGCAGGTGCAGTTAGATAAAATCCAAGGAAATAGTCTAAGTATATGCAGGTTTATACCTCTCTCTATTGGTCTACTATCGCTAATGTAGTCAATTCGCTAATTATATTCCAAACAAAACTCATCTAATCATTAATTAACTTCCTCTTAGCACCCTGCATTAGCTCTATAGCACTGCTGAATTCCCCTCCTCCCTCCACCCCCATACAGCCCACCAACACCGCACCTCCAGCGCTTCCCCGTCCATCCTCTCCCAGTCATCATACCCAATCTCCTCCCCTTCCTTTACCGCAGCCAACCCAACAGCATCCATGCGCCGCCTAAAGTCCTCCACCTGAGGCAAATAGGCATCTCTCAATGGCATCTCCACGACAACCCTTGACCCACTGCCCGGATGCAGCCGGCGCCGGATAGTCTGCACAAGCCACTGTGGGTGATCCGAAGAGTACAGCGGATCCGCAGCAAGGATAGCATCGTACCTTTCGCTATCGAATGGCTCCGACCGCAAGTCCGTTTCTAACGACCAGTCCAGGACACCCGTTGTCGCAGTCGCACCCGTGCTGTCCAGGAGTCCTTTATTTAGCTCGATGTTGTGGGCAAGATTCGGTACGATGGCATCCAGATCAGTAAGGTGGATGAGGGCAAGGGAACCACAGATTGCGGCAAAGGAGAGGCCCACAAGCCCAGTTCCGGCGCCTAGCTCCAGAGCGCGGAGAGGACGATTGTTTTTTTGTCTAGATGAGTTGAGGAAAGAAGGGGGAATGAGAGTATGTAGGCGTTTGGCGAGCAGGTAGGACGAAACCCAAGTCTTCATGCCTAGGTTATCAGAGGTGAGGGACGGTTCATGTAAGGTGAGTTGAAAGGTTGTGTCTTGTGTTGTGGGGATGGTGAAAACGCGGGAGATAGCGGGCATTGCTTTTTTAGGGAGGATATAATTAGCAACGTTCTACATATGATATGACTGGGCATAGAGATACCTGTTCTTCCTGAGCGTTCGCAGAGGCGCGCGCTGGCCGCATCCCATATGGCTTCTCGGAGCTCGTCGGATTCAATCCACGATAGTGCGCTTGCAATGATGGATGTTAGGTACTGTGAGACGCCGGCTTGGAGGACTGTTGGTTGACCGTCCTTGGTGTCATTGTCGAAGCTGCGTGGCCGTACAGCAAGCTGTTCGAGGGCTCGCAGAATATCTGTTGCAGCTGGTTTAGTGTAGAGTTGGGGGAGGTCAAACACTGGATAAATTCGGCTCATAGGAGCTATTAGTCCATTTTATCTAGGCCACTACTACAAAGTATTCAAGGCATAACAAATAAGTTTCACCATGAAGCGGTTGTGAGCCACCAGACATTATCAGGATGTGCCTGTGTTGGGGCTGCGATATGCGAATTGGGGGTCAGTTGCCCCACTTGCTTGCTCAGTGCTGAAAGGAGATACTGGGGAATTGGGAAATTAATGAAAAAACAAGGAGAAGATGTCAAAGAATAGCGTTAAATAATGTCGTAATTTACAAAGTATCGTAATGTGGCAAAATATGTGTTGGATGTTCAAGTGCTTAATCTAATGCAGAAGTAAAACGGAAAAGAAAAGAAAAGAAAAAATGGAGATTTGGTACGTGCGTAGGCGGAAACAGGAACCTATGAAAAAGAAGCAAACAATAACCACTCAGGGGTTTCATGCCACATAACTGGTTAATAATGTGGTATATATGCAGTAAACCAAATTCTGGAGTTAACCACAAATCATGCGCAACCCGATGATGATTGTTATAAAGATAACATTACCTGCCCGCAAAGTGTGGGTGGGCGGTTTCAATTCAGCGTATCTTTAAAGCCCTGGTAGGCCTGTTCGATTTCAAAGGCCAGTTCTCTAGCCTGGTCCTCAGTGAGCTCCTCCGTCGCCCTCATCTGGTTGAGAGCAATGAGCCACTGAATTATTTTCCCTCTATTTTCAAAGTCCTGATCGGTTACTTTGTTGACAGACTGTATAATTTCAGACAGCAGTGGATGGAGGGCATCCTTGGACACCATGTTCAGTTTCAGAGCATCGAGGAATGTGATGAAGTTCTCTGTGGCTGCTAGGATCAGGCTACCAGATGCGCCCGCGTTTGCGTTGTTGGTGCCAGATGCAGCGTTGTGTGAGGGTTGCTCGACGGTAACCGGAAGTCCAATCCTGAGTCTCTCTGTCGCCCTGGGGCATTCTAGCTGCAAAAGCAATTAGTTTTAGCTCCTGTTATCTGCAGTCGTAGGGTTGTGAGTGTGGGTGTGTTTTTGGGGGGGGGGGAGCCGAACTATAAACTTCAACAGGATAAACAGAAATAAACAGGGAAATAGATTCACATACCCCCCATTTCTGCTTAAATGTATCCAAATCAACGAACTCTCTAGCAACAGTCTCATCACTCAAGCTAGATTTGTACTGCTTCAATAACCGCGAACATGTTTCCGTATATTCAGATTCCGTAATCGCATCTTTGATATAAGCCTTCTCCAACCAGTCCAGTGTTAGGATGATGCTGTATATCTCCGCTAAGGATTCGTAGAGGTCCCTCTCAGCGGAGGTAGAGGATAGCTTGACTTCCTGGAGTCAATAGTTAACTTCTTGTCAGCGCGGCAAGAATAATAAAATGCGCATCGAACAGAACCCAAGAACCTAAGCGCGTACCTCATCCAGGTTAATTGAAGCAGACAGCGCCGTATTTGGGGTATAACTGTAAGGGGTGGGCGCATAGGATAGTGGGCGTTGCTGTTCCTGTGTTTGCTGTTGATTCATCTCGCAGTTTAAATAAACAGCTGCTTGTTTGCCATTGTTCATTCCTTAAGTTCTTTAGATGGCTGCTCTTTTGCAGAGAGAAAAAAAAAGCCTGTAGGAAGGAAATGGATTAAGTAAGCACCTGCTTGAAGCTTTGTTTTTCAGCCGCAAAAAGAAAAAAAAAATGAATTTTCGGTGAAGAAAAGAAACGACAACAGCTACCAACAACAACAAGGAAATATATGTATGTATGCATATGCCATATATATGTTCGCATTGGTTGGCTTACAAACTGAAAGTTCAGTCTACCAACCATGGCAGGCTCTGCGAAAAAGGCCACTAAAAAGTTCGAGAAGAAGCATCTCAAGGACACAATCGAGCACCGCAAGGAATTCGCCAAGGTCAAGCAACGACACCGTCTGAAGGAAAAGAAACAACAGTCCAAACGAATACATGGCCGAGCAGAAAGTGAGCAGGATGAGCAGGCCCAGCAGAATGGTATTGTTGGTCGGAAATCTGCTGCAGACGAGCAGAAGAATGCATTTGCTGAGATGAACGTGGATGACTTCTTTGCTGGTGGATTTGATATACCCGATGCTGCTCCTAAAAAGAAAAATAAGCCCTCTAAAAAGGACGTTCCCCCGAAGATTGGGAAGAGGAAGCGGGCAGCTGAGGTAGAGGGAAGAGAAGACCATCAGGAATTCTCAACACAGATCGATAACGAAGAAAATGACGGGCCACAGAGCGATGCAACCTCCGCAGGGAGTAACATTGGCGATTTAGACGCACATATTGAACAGCTAGAAGCCCTAAAGGATAAAGACCCTGAATTCTATATATATCTGAAGGAGAATGATGCGGAGCTACTGGAGTTTGGAGACCATGGGGATCTTGCTGAGATCGATGCACTTAGTGGTGGTGAAAAAGAAGAAGAAGAAAAAGAAGAAGAAGAAGCCCACCCTGTGAAGAAAAAAAATAAAGCTAAGGCGTCCAAAGCAAACCAAGATGACGATGCGAACGATACGATTACTTTGTTAATGGTTAAAAAATGGCAAAAATCAATGACGGAGCAGCATTCGTTAAGAGCAACGCGACAGGCAGTCTTAGCTTTCAGATCAGCCGCCTACATGAACGAGGAAGATTCAAAGGACCGGAAATACACCATTTCAGATGCAAGTGTTTACCACCAGGTTCTTCTCACTTCCTTGGAATATGTCCCTAAAGTTTTAAATCACCATCTACCCATAAAAGAGACTACGAGTGGGAAAGTCAGAGTCTCTCTAGAGTCCAATAAATTTAAAACGTTGACTCCCCTCATCAAGTCGCACGCATCTTCCGTTCATCAACTTCTTACAAACCTGTCCGACGCAGCCGCCTTGAAGTTGACGTTGGCATCAATTGAGCCTATGCTTCCATATCTTCTTCCCTTTAGAAAACTCTTAAAAGTCATTCTCAAGACTGTTATTGGCATCTGGTCCGATTCAGCCAGCACTGAAGCTACCCGGATCACAGCGTTTCTCATCGTCCGCCGCCTGATGGTAATTGGAGATTCCGGAATCCAATCTTCAGTTCTAAAGGCAACCTATGAGGGAGTGGTTAAGGGTAGTAGAAATACCACCGCGCACACGCTCGCTGGCGTAAATCTTATCAAAAACTCTGCAGCTGAGATTTGGGGAATCGACCAGAATGTCTCCTATACAGCGGGCTTTGGCTTTATCAGACAACTAGCGGTGCATCTACGAAGCAGCATCACTCGTCCATCAAATGACTCCTACAAGACCATATACAACTGGCAGTACGTCCATTCTTTGGACTTTTGGTCGAGAGTTTTATCGTCTCACTGCGATTCAGTGGCGGAAGCCACCGCCGGGAAGGCATCCCCTCTACGACCGCTTATCTACCCCGTCGTCCAGATCACCCTAGGTGCGATGCGCCTAATCCCAACAGCGCAATACTTCCCACTCCGCTTCCAACTTACTCGATTACTCCTCCGCATCTCCCTTGCAACAGGAACCTACATCCCCCTCGCAGCCGCACTTTTGGAGGTCCTCAATTCCGCCGAAATGAAAAAACCACCTAAATCCAGCACCCTCCGCCCTCTCGATTTTGCCACGAGTATCCGTGCTCCAAAATCGTACCTACGAACCCGCGTTTACCAAGACGGCGTGGGCTTTGAAGTTGCAGAACTTTTCTCGGAATTTTTCATTCTATGGACCAAAAATATCGCGTTCCCGGAACTGTCGCTGCCCGTAATTGTCATGCTCAAGCGCTGGTTGAAGGAGGTATCTTCTCGCACGTCGGGAAACAAGAATACGAAGGTCAATCAAATGGTCGTTTTGCTTGTGCAGAAGCTTGAGGCGAATAGTCGCTGGATCGAGGAGCAGCGGTCCAAAGTGACATTCTCTCCAAGGGATCGAGCAGAGGTTGAAAGGTTCCTAAAGGATGTGGAGTGGGAAACTACGCCGTTGGGAGCATTCGTGAAAACGCAGAGGAAACAGAAGGACGAGCAGATCAAGTTGGTTGAGCGGAGTCGATTGGAGGATCGGAAGAAACGGGCGGCAGGTGGTGATGTGGAGATGGAGGATGCTGATTCTGTGAGAAGTGAGGAGGATGAAAATGATGAGGATATGAAGGATTAATCTGGTAAAGAATAGGCGGGATAATCAGTGTGCGTTCCGTGTATCAACATATGGTACATAAATTTTGATTGGGCATTCACTGACTTGTTTGTGAAAAGGTTGAAACATTTTGTATTTAAGTTTTGAGGATATTCTCAACGGCATTTTTAAATGAAGATTGGTTGATGTAAGGGTGAAGTCATCCTATGTGCAGTGCCTCTCACAACGCACGGTTAACTTAGTGTACACAACGGTATCTAAATTGTCATCCACATAGCAATCCTAACTTTCCAATACCTTCTTTCGCTCCTGCCTCTCCCCCTCCCCTCCATCCTCCACCTTAACCCCCAACTCCCAATCCCCACTCTTGCCGCCCCGCTTCCTCACCACTCTCGCCTCACCCACCACCATCCCCTTGTCCACCGCCTTGCACATATCATACACAGTCAGTGCCGCACCCATCACTCCCGTCATCGCTTCCATCTCGACCCCAGTACGTCCATGGCATGACACCGTCGCGGTAATCAGGATACTACCATAGGGGTGGGAGGAGGACTTAACTAAATCCTCAGTCGTTGTAACTGTTGATGGTGACCCGTCATTAACAACGGAATTATTACGCTCTGGTTTCGCGGAAGATATCACATTCTCAGGCACGCAGGCTTGGATATCAACTTCGATGCCCGTTATGCCAAGACCCGGATGAGCCAGCGGGATGATATCCGCCGTTTGCTTGGCAGCCATAATCCCCGCGATCCGCGCGACGGACAGCACGTCGCCTTTCTTCGTATACCCGTCCGCCGTTGTGAGAAGGGAGTAGGGCTTTGGATTGGAAAAGGTGACACGGCACACTGCCGTGGCGACGCGGGTAGTTTCCGCCTTGTGAGAGATGGAGGTCATGTGGACCGTTTGAGATGGAGTGAGGTGCGGGAGGGACGGGTCCGAGGCTGTGGGTAGATCTGGGATTGAGGTTGGTGGAGCTTTTGAAGACGGATTGGGTGTAGTTCGTAGATTGCTTGGTTCCAAGGGTCGTTGAGTCGAATATAGACGGAAAGGGGCCCTAGAAGGCGAAGCGGTGGGGAGGAAATGCGTAGGGATTGTAGACCAGGGAGAACGCGCCAATAGCTTCCCTATGTGTACCATTCTTGGGATGTTTGGCATATGATTATCGAAGGGAATAGCAGGTTCATCTGGTGAAACCCCTTATTAGCACCGCTGAGTGATTACAGATGAGATATGCCCAAGCAAGGAATACAAAATGTGCAAATGATAAGCTCTCCATTGTATCATAAGAACAACACGGGTATGGTATTCAAAGAAACCAAAAACATTGAGCCAACCTATGCAAATTCCATCATACGTCTTCTATGACAGTCTTGTTCCAAATAGGAAAAAGGAAGGAATCCAAAATGATCCAAAAACGATACCCCCAAGAACGCCAAACATCACCAAAAAGATCTTTCTCAAATGGCCATATATATATATATATATATATCAAAATCCTACCCACCAATCAGAATCATGGGCCTATTTTTCATATGCTTCAATTCTCCCATGCCAGCATGTTTCGCCTTCTTCCGCTTGACGGCCATACCTATGATATCAAGCAGGTCCAGTTCTCGCTGGTTGACAAATGCTCCTTCTTGTTCAGTTCGACGAGCCCTTCGAGCGGACTCCAACAGACCGAGTGATTCCATCGCTTTGTCATCGATCGGTTCCCCGTTGTTCTCCTTTCGTATCATGTCTCGTAGCGAAACTTCAGTATTTCCAAATAAGCATACTTTCAGGTTCCCATCACTGGTAATGCGCAGGCGGTTACAAGTCCCGCAGAAGTTGTGAGTCATGCTCGTAATGAATCCGACACGCCCTTCAAATCCAGGCACACGGTATGTCTTGCTCGTATCGTTTTTGTGGTCTGCGACTTTCTCCAAGTTGGGATATTTCTCCCGAATGATGGCGAGCATCTCCTTGTAGGGTAGCATTTTCCCTTGACTCCATTTATTCCCATCGAACGGCATATACTCGATGAACCTGACCTCGATCGGTTTTACTCGCCCCAACTCAACAAAGGAGAGAAGTTCTCGATCGTTTAATCCGCGCATAACCACAGTGTTGATTTTCAGCTTTATCCCAGCACCAAGTCTATTCACTTCCAGGATACGGTCGATGCCTTTCATGACGGCTTCAAATCCCTTCCGGCGGGTCATGATTTGGAATTGGAACGGGTCTAACGTATCCAAACTCAGGTTGACACCAGTCAATCCGGCTTCTACCATGCTATCTAGTTTGCGATGTAGTGAAATACCATTGGTGGTTAAGCACAACTCCCGCAAACCATCCCGCCGTAGGTTCCCTATCTGCTGCAGTATGGAAACAATATCTTTTCGGACAGTTGGCTCGCCTCCTGTCAGGCGTATTTTAGTGACACCTTGAGAAACAAAAAGGGAGGACAGATATACAATTTCGGGAGTAGTGAGGAGGTGAGCCGGTGGCGAGAGGGGAACTCCTTCCTCCGGCATGCAGTAAAGGCACCGTAAGTTGCAGCGCTCCGTAATGCTAATGCGAAGGTAGTCATGCTGGCGGTTGAAGGTATCGGTCAAAAAGTCGGAGAATGGTTTTGCCTTCTTTAGAGCGGACAGCCGTGGAGAGGGGGATACGGGAAATGATGAAGGGGAAATATATGGCGGCTGCGATGGTAAGGGTATTGAAGATGGAGGTGTCAACGTAGACACTGTTTGACTGCCACTGTTTGCAATACTGCAAGATGCCGAAGTACTCTGGTAATGTCGCCGCCGTCGAGAGTGGGAGAGGCCGCGGGGAGCCGAGAGGACACCCCGCATCTCGGCTGAGGGGGAAAGCAGGGCGGGAAAAGAGCGTCTATGAAGTAGCTCGGCCATTATATGAGTCGAGGGCATATCTTGCTATGCTAAGTCTAGCAGGTTCATGATGGAAGAATCTTGGAGCGTCAATGCAACAGTTTGCTGCCGGTCGTGCTGGATGTGGGTGGATGCCGCCGCCCGCTGTGGGTTGGGAAGTTAGTTATAACTAGTTATAACTAACTAGTTAAGTCAATCGGCCCTAACTATAATTTTGAAGGGTTCCACCCAAGCTAATTAGTAAGGCTCCTTGTCGGTTGGGGGCTGCGGCTATCCTAATCACGTGTCTCACCTTAATACAGTTTGTTGTTGGGCCATTGGAACAAAACAACCATCTTGATTGATTTCGGCAAAGCACTAGTTAGTGATAGGCCTCCTCTACCTAACTACTCCGCATTCACATCAAGAGTGGGAAAGCTAAAAATTGATTCTGGAGCGAAATTACGGAGAAGAATATCAAGAATCATTCAATAGAGAGGGTCCTGTTAATCTAAGAAGCAACCTCTATAAAATCCCCAGGCATCATCTTCACTACCTGCTTCTGCAGACTCTTTTCAAACTGTTCCACGCCGTTCTCCTGGACATCCAATTTGCCTCGCTTTAACACATACACAGCCCGCCGCCTGGATTTGTCTTCATCCAGTTCCACGGTCGTATCCGCCGTCACCGCGTGGCCAGATTGAGTGAGATTTCGTTTACCCCTCAACAACACCTCTTAACTAGGTAGCGATCATGAGAAATGATGAGTATCACACCGCTGAAAGATGAGAAGATTTTCTGCCAGCGCAGCACAGTATGGAACTGAAGATGGGTTGTGATTTCGTCCAGGACTAAAAAGTGTGGCAGATTCCACACAATCCTGGCCACCGCCAGATGAACCTATAGACACAATACACCAGAGATGTTAGCAGCAATTTCTGCTTGCATGAGCATGGATCTAATACCAACGAATTCTATACTGACCAATTGGCCTCCTGATAACTGTGGAATGGGGACATCTGATGCTGTCCTGCCTTGTAGACCTAATAAACTCAGCAAACTATGAACTTCACCCTCCACAAGTTTCCTGTTAGCATCCCGGGATATCAGTGAAAGCCCCGTTTCACCAGGTTCAGATTGGCCAACTGCCTTGAGTTCGTCCACGGAATGTTGAGAGTAGTAACCGACGGTTGCTCTAGGATGTCGTGACACAGTACCCTGCGACGGCTGCATTGAGCCTAACAAGGACCCGTACCAAAGTTTGTTTTCCCACTCCCATTGAGACTCATTATCCCGACTCGGTCTCCAATTTGGGTTACAAGGTCAATTCCATTCCTTAGCGCTCACCTGCACACCTATTCTCTCATCTACTTGTTCTGACGAGATTTAGCCATGCGGAGTTTGCCATCATCACCAGTTTTCCTGCCCATTTTTATATTGTCTCGTATCCATGCTTCCATGTGCGCAATTTGGTGATCCTGCGCTTCTTTCATCCGACCCCAGAAGAGCTTCTGGGCACCCAAATTCTCTTCGTACGCCGAAAGGTTGCCCTTGAAGTATGACAACGTCTTTTCCTTCAATATGACTGTTTCCTCACAGACATTGTTCAGGAAGACTCTGTCATGGAATACAAATAGCATGATCCTGTCATTGCCCACCTTTCGCAAATGAGAAAAACAATTCTCGAGCCAAACGACGCCCAATAGGTTTAGAAAATAGGTAGGCTTATCGAGAATCATGATTTCTGTTTTCTGGATCAGGATTCCAGCGAACATGCAACGCATGCGCCAGCCGCCTGAGAGTGACTCAAAAAGGTTGTTCGAAAAAAGATTATTCGAACCCAAGACCTAGGAGCACCCTTCGCGCTTCTGCCTCAATGTCGATAATTTTCATCTATGAATAAATAAGGGTTAACATGGTTGTGTTAACAACTTTGTGACCGGCATACCGCTTCGTATTGGCATCGCAATTCATTCAGGAGATCCACTGCTCCTTGCGTCTCCTCCTGAAACTCAGAAGGACTACCTTCGTCTTTGCTCTTCTCATGCCTAGGTCTTTATTAGTTCTCATCCTTTCTCCATCTCGAACCTAGAACCTAATAGCATATCGAATAAACTTCTCACAGCTTCACAGATTCCGAAACCCTCCTTTCAACTATTTTCAGATACTTCCTTGCTTGCATCCGCTACTCAAGCTAGAATTCTTTTGTACGAGAAACAACTCTCGTTCCAGCTCCTCATGGCGAAGCTGTCGGGTTGCTCTCCTGGGTCCCCAGGGATCCTCCGTCTCTTCTAAAGCATGCGAGAGCACTTTCATGTTGAGAAGAAACACAGAGTGTTTAGGCTCAATCAGTCTGCGGTAGGATTAATATAATGAAGTAATTGTGACATATCCCTGATCAATCTCCTTTCTCAATCCATCCCACCTCATAACTTACTTTAAGATCGTATTCCCACCAGACTTTTCCGGGATTTTGTCATTGCAAAGCTTGCCAGATGAGACCGGCCCATCCTCAATGTGTTGGAGAATAGATACTCGCAAATTATCATGGATACCAGGAATAAGTTTTTCAACAAATGCACGCAAAATCGCTTGATAGAACGAAGCAACATAAAGCCAAACGAGTCAGTCAACCAACCCTTCAGCGGCACAGACCCACCCAGTTGATTCATTTAACAAAACATATGCAGTATAACACTGTAACATGGAGGGATCGAGGACAAAGGACGATTTTTTTTTTTTTTTTTTAAAAAAAAAAAGGTTCTCAACTAACTAGACGTTCCCGTCCTGTTCCTTCCCACGAACCCAGAGTGAACACTTGCATTGAGATGTAGGTCTGCAATGGACAGAATTTCAATTCCGTCATTTTTGGTTTTCGATTTAGTACGAGATTTGGCTGGTTTGCTTTTTGTCGCATCTGACACAGATGCAGTTGAGGGGTTGGGATCAATTGGGACGATGGTTATATTCAGGTCTTCTATATCGATCTGTGATGGGTAATTAATTAAACTATATGCATAAATCAGATAAATCATGAGAAGACCTGTGTGAAGTAGAAAAGTATTACCTCTCTTGCATCTTTATCATCCCGCACATGAAACCTGGTCTGTTTGCAGGTGGTAATGATAGAGGAAGTTTTCGGAGACGCAGCATTTAAGCCATGTTGAATGCCAGTCGATATCAGGTATTGAGCTGAGGAAGTTTTAAAGCAAAGGTTTATCCAGCAACTGACAGGTTTGTATTTCATTCATCTTGATCACGGTTTACGCGGTACAATATGAACCGTGATGGCAGTGGGGATGCGATGCCAACACCTCGCTTGTTTTTGATTCTATTATCAGTGATGACTCTTTCGATGCCCAGCGTTTCGTTTCTCTTGAAATCTGGTAGTTAAGTGTGAACCGCCGCCACCCCAAAAAATAAGTTGTACATGAATGTAGGCTAAAATTCTAAACATACACCAATTCGGGAATCCCGACTTGCATCCATGGAAATGGATTTCCACGGATCAAATAACTTGGAAAAATGTGAGACGAAATATAGTTAGACGAGATATCTTCCCAATCATAACTGTTCCCACACCAATGCTCCGGGTTGGCATCCCGATCTACATATTCTAATTTTCCGGGTCCTCAGAAGGATGGAGTGTTGATTATGCCTATTCCCAAATTGCGATGTTCGATTGGAATTCAAATGTTCAAATCATTGTTATAATGAGCTTTTTAACCAGTGATGTTTTGAATTGGATCCCAGAATTTAAATTGCAGAAACTTGGCATTCAGTTCATCCTTTTGGGCTGTGGTGGAACACCCCTTTGGCAGACAGTCAGTTAATCAGCCACTGATTTCTGTCTATGCTCTTTGATTGAGCATCACATTCCAAAAGGTTCACTTTCAGGCAGTTAGCGGTACTGTGCCCATCTGAGTTCACAACTTGGGCACTATTAGAAGCCTCACAGTCATTACCCAATGCCCACACCATGAGCTGAACCATGAACCTTGCATGAAAAACGGCGGAGGTAGTATAGCCGCCACCATCCCGCGTTGTGCATCCAATGAAAATGATGAAATCTTCCAAGATCTAAGTTTGAAACTTTGTACAGCCTTAGCTCATTGAGGGTTGCCGTTTGAACATGGGACTTCTTCTCCCTGCTCATTGCGACCGGCTGGAAGGTGTTTTGAGTCAAACACCTCGAATCGTTAGAGCTCGCACCTTTAAGGCGGTTCCAGGTCCTATTTCTCTCTTTACATTTATGAAGGCATCTGGACACACGATTCATTTTCACGTTCGGCAACAGCGTTGCAAAGCTTCTCAAGATGCCAGCTGGTCAACCCAGTATCAACAAAGACCATCTTGAAAGCAATGGAATTACTTACGACGAATTCGTTCTTACCCATGGCGATGGTGGACATGCTGGTTCTACCTTTCCAACACATGTTGCGTCATTCAGCCAAATCGTCTTGGACTTTAGTGCCTTGGTGACTGACCAGAATAGAAATCGATTTGAGCAAGTGGCACAGACATATTTGGCATCAGATCGGGATAGGAACGATAACAACAGTTTTAGACCCCCGGAGTCTGCATATATTAATGATTTCGACACTCCATCTGTGTTGGCCGAGGATTTGCAGCTGCAAATGAAACACGGTGTGGACGTAGCAAAGAAGATTCAACATGGGGCGAAAAGTGCGCTACAGATATCGAATGGCAATTCCTTCTGCAGAAGGTATTCAGATGTTATGAGGATCTTAACCCACTTGCGGAACGGCACTGGTATGTTCTCTTTGACGAAGGTGTTTATTTCAGGCATCTAACCATCAGAAGTAGGGATCTTCTTGACCAATTTTCTCTGTAGGTAACTCCCTCCAGCCCTAGCTCTTCCATAAAACAGAATTAACTCTTTTCTTCTAACCAGGCAAAAGAACATTTTATGTGATGATACTGAAAATCGTGTCGACAATCGCCTGGCGAAACTTCCGAAACCAGATTTTACCTATGGATATACAATTTATCAGGATATTCCCTCTGCCCTTCAATCAACTGAGCTTGTAACCAATTTCTCACTTCAATCGCTTGGAGAGCTTCGTTCTGCCGGTTTAATCTCTTCTCCCTTTGGTGGGCTTCACAAATGGACACAGGACCAGAAAACTCCTGTGTCTCGAAATTAACTCCTCTGCTTTCCTTGGGCAGTAGTTGAGCTCCATCCCTTTGAAGTTTCACGTCAATATCTGAAACAATTTACCTACTGCCAAACGGCAAATGCGGCGTTGGCCGCCCTGAGGATGTATGAAGATCCCTCTAAAAGGTCCACTGGCAGATATGATTTTGTTCCCCCAGTTGTTGTTTTTACATGCATTGGAGCGGAGATCAAAGTTTGGTTGGCTTATTCTGAAATAGAGCATGATGTTCCCGTTGATCATGTAAGAAGTGCCTCCCGATCGTATGTTTGTTATATATATTATTGTTACTAATCAGGCTTTAACTGCACACTATTCATCAGAAAATGGCGTGTATCTGGTCAAGCAGCCTATGTCTAGAGTGGGGAGTAATGGCTACTTGTCGTATCGTCCAGAATATGATATTTTGGGCGTCAAGAGTATGGAAACCGCAGATATCTGGCTGTATCAGTCAAATCCGGCTAAACAAACGTTTGGCTTCGCCTGACGGCAAAGCCACCCAGCGAGCGTTACCCATGATATTTCATCCACTAGGTCCACCAAAACAATTTATCTTTGACAAAAATATTAAAAACTCCAATAGTCCATTTGTTTTCTCAGCAAACCCCACCCGTCCAAAGCTTCCACCACGTTCGACCATAAAGAATAGTTCCAGATCGAAACCTGGTATTCAACCACCTTCAGCCCTCCAACAAGCCTCCCAGGATCACCCATCTAAAGCGGTTTTCCATAAGACGATTCCCAAAGGCAAAGACGATAGCACGATAAAATCGAACAACTGAAAACAAGACATACGTTCCTCGAAAGAACACAAAATTATTGTTAGAATGCCAAAGGTTAATTAATGATCAGAATAATTAATTATCCACACAGAAGCAACAAAATGGCGTGCTAAGATCGTCACATCTTGGTCCCGTGATAGATACGGAAATTAGAAAAGAGGTAGAGCATGGTTACATGGCGGAAACAGATTTGACACTGAAGAGGATAGATAACTGGATTAAATCTTTGAATTTAACTCAAGGCATCGATGACCATGGTACAGGAAATAGAGCCACCGAGAACGAAGAGGAGCCCCTAACTGGTGGTTTAATCATTCTAGAGGTGGCTGAAGGAAAACAAGACGCAGACCAAGCAGAAGACTGCAAGGCATTCGGACAATTCCAGGGGTTTAACTTCTCTAGACCACCGTCAAGGACATCGCAGATGAATGGCTCTTCCCGCATGGACTCAGCCAAACCCTCGTGGGCAATGTGGGGTTCCGTTTCGGATGATTCTGTCTGCCAAGGTAGGGAGACATTTAAACCTGGTGACGTGAATTGCTGGAGGCTTGACGAAGACACCGGAGTTGATAAATGTCACACTAGAAGTAGTGTACCCGGAACGGAGATTATATCATCGTGCAGCAGACCACTCAAGTGGGAAGAGTATGAAGAATGGAAGGGGTCACCCAGAGAAGTCTCTGAAAACAAGAACGCGCAGTCGTGCTGTGAAGATCGCAAAGACGATTTTTGGGATGTTTCAAATCAAGAAGCTAATCCCACAACTGGGGAGTGCTTACATTGTAGAACCAAGTTGGTGGAAGAACTTGAGTTGCTATGGGGGTATGAGCTACCTAAATTGAGCGAAGTTTCAAAGCGGCTCTCTCTCTGAAATACGGAGGGGGGGGGGGGGGGGGGGAGAGAGACTGCTTTGATGCTACTTGCAGTGTTCTCGAGCTTTGGGTATCCCAAAGTGACAGTGTCCCGTCCGTACGCGGCCTGGAAAAGATCCTACAGGAACTGAACAGCGTTCTGGAACCTCATGATACCATTCAGCCGGAGCAAATGTGGGCTACTGAAGTAGGGACCTGGGAAAAGATAGATCAGGCTCTACAAATTCTTCATCAGTCGGATAACACCAAATTAAGGAACCTGCTGGTGTGGACTATAGAATGTGTGGATCTAGTGGACATTGTTGACCTTTTTGATATCCTCAAATTTGGGAAGTTATCTTGTGCACAGCTTAAGTGTATGAAGCAAGAGGCTAAATCGATCATGGACCTCTCGCAGGATTGATGGTTCTATTTATACGATGCCTGCCAAATATTGAACAGAGAGAAGTGTTGAGGGTAGGGTTTGAGCCAGCAGGACAGGGTTTTATGTGGATCCTGCTAAAGCTGCTGGACAAAGTGGCCAGTGTTTAGTTTAATTAACTACATGGTTTGCAAGAAATGTGCGGTATCGCTAACTACCTATATCTATGAATGGATTGGATACGACGATAACCAGCTTAGTCATCACATTAAAAGCGGTTTAGTTTGCTTGTTAGTGGAGGATGTTGTGCAATCGGAGTAACTAGCTAAAAGAGCGTGCAGCAATGACAAGAATTAAAAATGGCGAGCATATATGATACAATTACAAAATTACTCAGTACCGCTTTAAAGGACTAACTGGAATAGGTAAATATTGTGATAATCGTTCTCGGGTCCCATTGAACTGGCAATGTCCACCAAAAGTCTAAAAAACTTAAGTATTGCTCGCTAGCCGTTCCTCCAACAACGCCCTACAAGACACCCAGGCTAATGATATACGAACAAGACAGCACTTCTGTTATTCCGTCTGAGTATTGCAGATATGTGTGCTCCCTTGATGGCAACAAGCTGTCCATTATTCTTGCTCTTGAAAGTCAGAGTATCATTCGGACTATCACTCTAAATGACAGTGTTGCGGGTTGCGTCAGGGCGCTCCGGTGGTCAAAACCACCTGGACCTGTGATCGCTGAGCCCGATGCATTCACGCCAGATAGTCAGCGCATTCTCTGTGCGAGTGGAAATCATATTTCCGTTTGGGACTTGCATGACGAGAGCTGGTCCGCTGAAATAGAAGCAGGCGATGCGTTCAACTTTACCCTTGTCGATTTTGCATTTTCACATGATGAAGTAATCGCCTTTTCTGAATTCAACGTCCACCTTACGATATTCTCTTTGTCGACTGGCGGTCAAAGGGTGATCAAATCCCCCAAGTTTGCGAATGTGACCGGTTATGGTTTCCGCCCTGTCACGGGCCACTTGGCACTGCTTGTAAAGCTTGATGCCAATGATACTCTGACTGTCCATGAGCCTGGAACTTATGAGGTCATTGCTGCAGTAACTCTTAATACGATAGATGCTCAAGGCTTAAAATGGAGTCCGGATGGCGCGTGGCTGGCTGTCTGGGATTCAGCGAGCACGGTGCCCAAAGTTGCTGTTTACACTGCGGGAGGGCAACATTATAGAACTTATAGTGAGGTAGCCAATGACGACAGTCTAGGAGTAAAGATGATAGAGTGGAGTCCGGATTCGCGACTTATGGCGATTGGAAAACACGACGGGACGGTCACCCTGATCAACTGCAAAACAGTATGTTTTCTTCTCCATTTCCCTGTACGACAACAATATATAAAGAAAAACTAACGTCATAACCAGTTTGTTTTACAATCGGTTCTTGAAGACCCTATGTCTTTTGGGTCAATAGGTCGTGACATATACGCTGAACAACGCACCTCGATAATCAATGGGACTGAATATATCTTAGCTCCAAAGTCCCCCTTTTTCCCATACACCTACAACATCACTGGTGGAACACGCGCCGTTTCCTCTATCGTCTTCAACCCAACTGGGGACATGATGGTAACAATCGACCAAGGGCTTCCACATATTGTCTGGATGTGGTCAATGAAAGGCCAAACTCCTACGCTCATTGGCGCATTGATCCAGAAATCCAGTATTCGACAACTACTCTGGAATCCCAAGTTTCCCGAGCTCCTTATGACCGTTAACGACGGTGATATACCCACTGCGCACCAATGGATATGCAACCGTCGTCCGAGAATCTCCCGAATACCCCTTGCAAATGCGGGGAAGTGCTCCGCCTCTTGGGTCAAAGCTGACAGCAACGGGAGTGGTTTAGTGTGGTTTGGGTGGCAGAGTGGGTACACTTTTGGTTATATAACCGGAAGTGGCACAGAGTCAAGCTTTACTCAAGTTCTAAATATCGAAGGCGACCATCCCGCCTTGAGCATGGATGACTTTCCCACTACATAATGTGCGCGTTCTTCGGTTTTGATCCTTCGTTCTGCTGATCTAATGGACTTGATTGGGCTCCTGTCGTGCAAAATCGTCTGTTCTAGGAATTAACTTGTCCGATTCCCGTCTGACAGGGGACGCCATCAGGTTGCCTGTATTCCGCAATTACCACGGTATGCACATGGTTGATATGAATTTTCGATGTGGAATACCGCGCATGCCTAGCTTTTTACATACACACACCTATAATCCCTGCCTGCGGAACATCTAGACGTTATGCTTATGTCAAGGAATGAGACAATGTGTTCCCAATGCATTATGACTATCCAAATGTCTTCAGTCTTGCCAATGGTTTCTATTCCCAGAATATTTGCACATAATTACATATACAGGTTGATTTTACTGCGTAGAAAAACTCCAAAAGCGCAGCCAGAACTGCGATTGACGCCCGGAATTTTGATTTTTCATAAAAGTCTTTGTATTGTCGTTATCCATAAAACGACAGTCAATAAGTGAAATCCCTCTTTGAAAACTGCTGTAAAACTATAGCTACGACCCATGTAGCAATTCTAGAAATCGAATCTGAGTATATAAAGTACAAAGCTTATTTAAGATGTGTTGGGAACGTATACCATGATGCCTAACCGGGACAAAATCTGTGGTTGTTTCAATATCCGTGTGCTTTTTCGCGAGGAAACATTGGCTTGGGTTTAATGCTGTCTTTGTGGCCGACTTGCACAAAACGGTTCTGTCGACAATCCTGCGTTGTTCATGTGCGAAGCAGCGGATTGCCTGTTGGACACTTTCCTGGTCTTAGAGATTCTTGATGAAGAGATAACCAGTTCCGCTGAATCGTTGCAGGATTTCGCATCTGCCAGGTGATATGGTCGTTGTGCGGAAGGGCCCCCAACCCCATCAATGTCGGGGTTCTCCACACTCGTATTGTTGGTCGGATGTTGCCGTCGATACTTCTTCTAGGTGGTCTTGCCGTACATTGATTTGAGGCTCGCTTTGATTCTACTTCTCCAAAAATGTGCGATTGTAGTCGATCGGTCGGTCCGTCTTACCACGCTCGTTGTGACCTTATCGAAGCACCCTTCCTTTGCCTGGGAACAGCTACAGAATCCGCATTCCTAGCACATATCCTGGCTCTGGACTCTCTGATTTGATATGCCAGTAATTTATCTGATGCTTCTTACATTCGCCTTCCTCATAAGGCTCGAAATACGCATCTCCTTCTCGTTCCAGAATCTCCTGTAGGAGTGCCCGTCGCTCGGTGCTGGTACGTTAAAAGGCTGAGTGCACTGTGGCCCCACCCATCACGGAATCCGAACTCCATCTATGTTTTGACAGCAACATGTAATATCTCTCTCAGGGCCTGGAGATTCGGCGTCGACAGCAAAACACATAATATGTGTGACACCCTGCTCGGGGTGCAGGTTCGACACAGCAGAAGGAAAATCAGTGCCAAACACTTTCGAATCTACTCTAAACTTCATGTCTGGAAAACTTGAGCTTCAAAATGGGTCACGACATGGTGTCAGCTACCGCTCAGGTAACGGAAGTGAAGAAATGATGTGTGAAAGGAATGATCGGCTATTAGTCTCCCCAGAAGTCAATGATATGGAGCTGGATGTTGGTCTTTGATTCCTATCCTCCTGTCCGCCTTTGAGCGACTCCCAGAAACTGCAACACAACACACAGAATCCCAGCTCGCTCTCATCTCCTGTAGCCAGTAACTACCAGACCGCCATCCCACCGGACGGATAGACGCATCTGTCCCTCTCTCTTTTCGCTATAAGAGAGTCAGCACTTGGAAGATTTGACACTCGGGAAGTTCAGGCATTGGAGTTTAGCAGTTGGAAGACAAACTGTCGCTTTAGTAAAGCGAGATTTGAATACACGTGACTACAACACTAGCTCAAATAGGCCAAACGAGGGTTTAGGGCTAATGTCAGCTTAGTCATAGTCCACTCGCCATTTTCGCACCTTTTGGGCTGTCTCAGCGACATCAAACTTCTTTTCGATTGCTGTTGAACACCTCGTCGGCGACAACCACCGCACACTCCACCCACCATGGTTAGTGAACAGTTTTCCCCCGAGCTTCCTAACGACCGATGAATGAAGTGATTTGGTAGAGGGTACTGTGGGAGATCATTATGCTGATAGGTTATTTACGGCGTTCATAGGCACCCGCAGCATCCTCCGGCGGCAAGAAGCAGAAGAAGAAGTGGTCCAAGGGCAAAGGTACGAAAACCCTGAGAATCTCCAACAGGAGGAAGTCAATGTCGAAGTCGGGGAGAGAGGATATGGATCAGACATTTCTTCTTTGCTTGGGGATGTTTATTTCGGCATAAAATTGAACATTGATGTTCACTGCCGTGAAACGATAGAATGATTGGCTAACACAGTATCATTTCCACCAAACAGTCAAGGACAAGGCCAACCACGCCGTTGTTCTCGATAAGGCCACTTCCGAGAAGCTCTACAAGGATGTGCAGTCCTACCGTCTCATCACTGTCGCCACGCTCGTTGATAGGCTGAAGATCAACGGCAGCTTGGCACGGAAGGCCCTCAGCGACCTGGAGGAGAAGGGACAGATTAAGAAGGTCGTCGGACACTCGAAGATGAACATTTACAGTACGTGGAATTCTGTACTTTTGTGTTGATTCTGCCTTTTTCGGTTGACTTGATGGGAAAGAGAGACGATCGCACATTGCGTTCTTTATTTTCCGCAATTAAGTTCTAACAAATCCGTGTGTTGCAATCTAGCCCGCGCTGTTACCGCTGCAGAGTAGATGGATTTCCGAACCGTTCTCCGTTTTCGTCTTTTTCTTCCCCGGGTTTTGTGCTTGTCAAAGCGGTCTTATTGATTTCCTGTTCTCGAGTTTCCTGTGTTCTCTCCCTTTTTTTCCCTTCCATAGTTTTGTCATGAGTGTATGGATATAAATATCGAACAAAATAGCTACACGGTGGAAGCAAGAATCCAAAACCAAAGGCCTAACTGGTCGAACCCTCTATTGTGGTTAAGAAGCATGTGTTTTCCTGCTTTCATACCTCTGTGAGCAAAATTGAAGTTGCATAACTTTAGAAGAGGTGCCCTTGTTAACCCATCAGCAATTCCAGTCGGATTGATTTTCATGCGCGGCGTCTACATGCACTTTCCCTCCAAATTTCTACAGCAAGGAGGTTTACCTCCTATTGCGACAAGGATTAAATATGACAACTGTTAAACAGACATGTGCTCAAATACCTAATAAACATGAAGTAGAAAAATGGCCTCATTCAACGATGAGAATGAGGCTTTTGCTTTATAGCCCGTTTTTGTTCGTAGGACAGGAGTCCTCTGAATGACCGAAGCCCTAACTTAATACATCCCCAACGCCATCAGGATACAGTAGTTACCGAAGTACATATATAACAAATAAAATGAATCTGTTCCATCACACCACGCACCCTCAATCAATCACGAGCCATCTCCTCCAGCTGCGTTCTCATTCAGAACTGACCGCTTGGGTCTCATCTTCTGCGCCTGCTCGCACAACTCCCTCATTTCCAACCCCTTCCCCTCCACCCCAGGACCTCCCAGCACCCTCCCCACCTCAAAATAATCCTTATGATTCTCAAAAAACTCCTTCCAATGCGCCACCTGCTTCCTCACCATCTCCCGCGCAGCCCTCAACTCCTTCTCGCGCCGAATCTTCTTCTCAGCGCCACTCATCGCCTGCTCGGCCGGATTCCCATCGTCGTCATCGATGGGGACGAACATCAGCTCCACGCCACGAAGGTCCGGGGTGCGGTCCTCCTTGAAGCAACCCGTGGCGAAGGCACGGGTCGCGTCGACCCCGGCAAGGGAGTTGTAGCCGCCACCCGCACCGTAGATGCGTGGGTTCGCGGAGACGTCGAAGATTGTGCCGTTTATGGCGACGTAGATAGGAAGGGCGGGATCAGAGCCATTGTACAGGGCTAGTTGGGCTGGGGTGAGGTTTATAGGGCCGAGCTGTTTTGAACAAATCGTAAATTTACTAAAGGAAGCAAAATTGGAAGAAAGGGAGTGTGCATATCTTGGGTTTCCATACGATATAACGCTTCACGACAGGCCAGCGCGTAAACCAGGGTCTATAACCCCAGAAAAATGAATCGGAGGTAATGAAGTAAGATAGCGCGGAGGAGGTGAGTAGGAGCAAGAAAATGAGACGGAAGATGTCCAGGATGGAGATGGCTCGCATTCTGTCGGATTCTTCTCTGTTTGGGTTGACCACCTCGACCACTACTGCTTCTGCCACTTCCATCCCGCCATCTGAGCTGGAAGAGGCGTTTTTTCCCTTCCCCGACGAGCCAGAAAAGGAATCGTGAGCATCATCTCCTGCACCCGAATTCCTCCTTTTTGATTGGGGGGCAGCTTTTCCAGGACGTTGCCGGAGCGTGGGCATTGCGTCCGATCTTCTCGAGCGATGCTGTGTCTTCGTTTGTAGCAATTCGTAAAGCTCCGGATTATGACATCAACTTGTAAATACGCTATGTTTTACAGATTTAGCCTGATATATTGGCAGCAGAGGTGTTGCCGTGTCTGCAGCGTTGTAGTCATACGAAAAGAACAAACTTTTGCAGCAGAGAAGCTGAAGCTGGTTAACGTTAGTTATAACTACAACTTAGTTTCGTCATCGAGCGGTCATCCCAAACTGAATAACTAGTTATCAAGATCGATCTTGATATCCATACTTTTGCAGTGTAAAACGCAACATTCGTTTGAATCAATCCAGATCAGAACGAATGCAAAAAAGCAATAAGTGTTCTCATCTAGTGTTAAAATATCGTTTCTTCCCCCTACACTCATGTACTCTACCTATCTACCTATTCTATTGTTGGTTGGCCCTCCCCACTTAATCCATGAGCGATCACGGACGACCCCCATACATGCTCATTTGCCTTCGTTTCGCTCGCCGCAAAAGGATGGAGAGCAATGGGGTTCCAATTCCAGACACGGCGGGTCTTGAGCGGCGGTGAACGGGAAGGTTTATTATTTCCCGGTTAATGTGCTGTTTACGATAATACATAGGAGATGAATGGATAGGGACCTTTTGGCAGCCAGATTTGTACAGGGATATGTGTCAGTGGGTATAAATCCAGCACGCAGACAACGGGTTACTGATATGGACACCTTTGCATGGCTACATACTATCCAACCTCGTATCTTGTATCTAATATTGGTAGACAGTTAAATATGTGTATAGTACAAATTTGAGGTTCCCTCTGATGTGTTGAGAACAAATTCGTAACTCAACAAAAACCTGAACCATAATAAGAATCATAACAGCGTATTGTACGAAATGTACAGACGAACACCGTTGCTGCCCGTATATACGTAAAGAAAGCCCGTAGAGAAGGGAAGGAAAAGAGATAATAGGTATAGCAGCGGAGCTCAGACGGAAGAGAGTCAACGATTGTAACCACCTTTAAAAAGATGCCTTTATTTCTCAGGAGAATAACAAATGCTGTAAGAAAAGTTCGGTTTGCCCATGGTGCTTTTTGTATTCATTCTCTAGAAATATTCTTCATTCGTCTGTCTTCCAGGGGGGAGTCGATAATATCTCATGACTCATTCTCCCAATTTCTAGAAAACACTTCATTCAACGCAGTCTGGAAAGTCCGACAGTTCATGTCAATCAGGCCTCTTTTCTCCTTTGCATCTGCATTTTTGATCACAGAGACGAGACATAGGTATCTAGCACGGGAAGCACAATTAGCATTGCTTCCCCCCCCCCCCCCCCTTTTTAAAATATAAAATATCAGATACGTACTTGTTCATCTCCATAAGATGTATCATGCTCTTATCGTGCAAGATCACATGACTTTCCGCCTCTGAGATCTGAGGACCCTTAGGCTTGCGATCCGGATGCTCCCACGAATAGAGCTCGCTCACATCGACGATGACATCGATGTAGTCCGAGCACATTTCGTAGCAGGCCATGTCGACAGGCCTGGTGTCCGATGCGATGTAAATCTTGCTCAACACGTCAAACAAGTACGTCTTCTCCATGCCAGAATTGTTGGAGAGAATATTGATGAGGTTTTCAAGGGTAGAGAGTTGCGGGATGAGTTTCTGAATCACTTTGCTGAAGGCTTCGAAAACGGAGTAGTCGTATATTGACGTGAGGTAGTAGTGTACTGGCGCATTCTCGTAGCCCGCATCGCTAAGCTCATCTGAGATGAGTTGGACGATATCTTGGAAGGTGTCAGAGCGGTATTCTTCGGACAGACCGTCCACCTTGTGGATGAATACTTCGATGTTAATGTGAGGATAGTATTGTTGGACGAGGAGGATGGTTCGATTTAGGCGCGAAACAGCTTCTAGATAGTCGTCTTGGGCATCGATGACCCAGACTAGAGCCCCTAGATTGCCGAAGATATCTTCTAGGTCGAACGACGGTTCCAGATATTCCAATTGGCCGGGGAAATCCCAGACTTGGAAGTCCATAAAAGAGCTGTGAAGGTTAGGAACCACGGCTTAACCAACCAATGAAAGAGTATGGAAAACAACTGACTGTATCGAATCCTTTTGGATGCGAGTGGTCGATTCGAGAAATAGAGTTTCCGTTGCGGGCATTTTATGAAATACAACGCTCGATATAGAAGATTTGCCGCTCCTTATACGGTGATTTAGTATCAAGATAATCATATCACATAACTAAATTTAGAGAATCCTGCAGCACACTCACCGACGCAGCCCCATTAGCAGCAGCCGTGGCTTTGTGTCACGAATGTTGCTGGAAATCTGTCCAGGCCTAGCCTGCAGCGACTGCGCCTGCGTCTGCGCCTGAGGTGGATGGAAGTGACTCGAGCCCTGTAGGTTTTCCTCGAGGCTTAGCTGTGCTCTGGTTTTGAAAATAGGAGGGCTGCCATGCAAAATCGAGCTGTCAGAATAGACCAATCGCTCCTGTCCTGGGGCAATAAGGGGGTAATGGGAGTGAGGAATATGTGACATGACGACTGCAGAATGCTTCCTGATTTTAACTGCGGCGGGAACCCATTAAGACAGTAGCAAGTAGTAGAATCAAGGGGAACCAGTAAACATGCTATCATAGCTCGCGATGCTATGCTTTCAAAATCACTTTTGGTTCTGGGGGAGTAAAAATAGCACTTGCTGACACCACCACATATGAATATGATGAATCCTCAGGGTCAGCGCAAAAGTAATTTTGATAGCCGATTCAGAGTATTTTCTATCCCCCCTCACTCGTCACTCTTCACTGATAACCTCAACGGATATAGATTTCAAATGGCTATTGATGATAACAGAGGAGCAGCAGAGGAATTGTTAGGGGCAGAAAAGAGCCAGCCATGCTCGAAAAGTGGAAGGCGGTGAGAGAGTGTCAGCAATATAACAAACGAAACGCACGACAGAAACTGCTCTGGGATGTTGGTAAAATGGCATCAAAGAAGAAGAAATATATAAAAAATAACTAAATAATAGAAAATAAATAAATAAATAAATAAAAGAACAAGAAAAGAGAGAGAAAAACTTTCAGCAAGGATATTTGGAGCCGATAAAGTATATCGGCATTGACAGGAAAAGACCGGGGAGTTTGGTGTTATTAATTATTTACAGTAGAATCCACTCGGTCTGCAGATTTACGCTCATGCACACATACACAAAGGGTATCATCAATTCAAATAATTAAGCACATCCGGTTTCAGGAGCCGAGAGCATATGTATACCCAAGACAACCAGACAACAGGTAGAAAGCGAAAAAGACAGCCAAGCGCAGTGGATGCCATGGGTGAGAGAAGAAGTAGAAGAAGAAGACGAAGCAGTGTCTTACCTCCATTTGTGCCAGTGCTGACACCAAGATCCAGATCCAGCTCCGTGGATCTGTGGCTGGTTTGTCTTTCTATGGGAAACTGGATGTGTCTGTCTGTAATCATCACAATAATAGCAGCATTAAGGAAAGGGACCATTATTACAGTCAGCCCAAAGTAACGCAGAAAGAGGGGAAGGAGGCTTTAGGCGGGGGCGAGAGTGAGATAGACTCGGAAAGATATAGAGATGCATCGTGAGAATAATAGAATAGAGCTTCCATACCGAATTCGACTCAACTCCTCGACGCCTCTGGAGAAACCGCCGGATCCAGCTAGGCCAGAGAGAGCCTTGGAGTTGAAAATCAAATGAAACAAGGGCTTATAAAGGAGAAAGACTGAGGAGCCAAAACCGGGATCTGTAGGGACAGAGGGGGTACACAGGCGATAATTGGGCAACCAGAGAGCACAGAAAGAGGTCGGTTACGGTCTCAATTGGCTCTGTATCTTGGGTGGGTAGGAACGGGAACCAGTCTGGAAACTTTTGTCAAACGAAGTGAAGGACCGGGCAGATGTTGTAAGCCTGGTCTATGGGTTTGTCGGGTGTTGGGATGGAAGCTGATATTGGGGTAAAAGAACGGGTGCTTCTGGAGTGGAACAGCTTTTGTAAGTTATGGATGAAGAAGGTTTTGCAATAGGAAGATCGACATTTAACAGTGGTTTGGTTTAAGAACGGTGGTTAGAAGGACCGTGGGGAGTGGTGTGTAACTTTGAACTACTAGTAAAATGCCAAATGGAATTTGAATGATGATGAAGATATTTTTATTTTAAGGGCTGGAAGATTCATCCATGTCAAGTAAAATCAAATGTGAGGATTAGAAAGCTTGCAACACCTGAACAGTTAATGTAATTCCGCTCATTTGGCTAGTTATTAGAACATATTTTCTCCCGAACATTAAATTTTAAGATCTGAATAAATTTTATTAAATAATGATGGTAAATAAGAAATACACATATTAATAATATAATTTTTTTTAATAAATAATTTTAAATTAACTATATAATTCTTTTCTCTACATTTATTACATTTTTATAAAGCCTGCTTCTTTGACTTGTAGTTTATTCAATTTAACTCATTTTAAAGTTTTTCTTAACTTGTTAATATAATTCATAAAGAGTAAATCATAGAAGCAAGTAAATCATATTTTAGAGTATAATATAATAAGAATTTACTCATTTAACTAAAATATTAACTATATAGAGTAATTAAGCTTTTAATTATAAATAAAGACTTATTTTAACTAACTAATTAACTACTTCAGTTTTTAATAATAATTAGATTTCAAGCATATAAGTTATAGTAAGACTATATAGTTTTTTATTTAACTTTAATTTATTATATATAAAGTTGTTAAATATATATTAATTATTTTAAAAAAAATTAAAAATTAAAAATTAACTTAATTAAAAAAATATTTTATTTAATAAAATAATTTTAAAATAATTTTAATTTATATAATTTTAAAAAAAGTTATTAAAAATTTTTAATTTTATTTTATAGTTAATAAATATTAATTAAATATAAAATTTTAAATTTAATTGATTATTCAGCTAAGTAACTTAGATTTTATAAATATTATTAAGAGGAGTAAATTTTAATGGAATATATTATATTTAAGTTTGTTCA